>NW_010187340.1:3836-66639 GCF_000695765.1 Mesitornis unicolor | reverse complement strand
ACAAGGGTTTGGACAGGCACCACCACGGGCCGGCGAAGAGCCTCTGCCGGTGCCCCACCACTCCTGCTGATGCCTCTACCTGAGCAGCTCACATCTGTTGGGGTCAGTCTGGTCATAGATGGTCTTTTTGAGGATGCGGCTGAGATGGAGCGGCAGCCAGCAGAGTGCAAAGATGACCACCAGGCAGAAGACGGTCTTGGCCACCTCCCGGCGCTGCAAGGAGGGAAGGGGTGGTCTGGCTGAGCACTGGAGAGGGGGCGGAGCGAAGCACCATCTCCCCATGCTCAGCAAGGGCCCTGCAAGTCATTTCTGTCATCTAGTGAGGGCTGGGCACCCCTTTTGGGTCCAAAGCACAATCTGCAGGTCCCAAATCCTGCATCATGAGGGGTAGGGTACCAGCAGCGCAATATGGACCAAGCTCCTTCACATCCCTTCCCACTATTGCTCCTGGTGGGACACAGGGGCCTCATCCATCCACCCTTCATGTTGTTGTGACAACCAGTGGGTCTGCCCCAAGGGATCATTCTGCAAAGGGTGGGAGAGGACAATAAACTGCTCTTTTCCATCCACCCCTTCTTTGTCTTTTGGCGCATTCAGCATCTGGTCCAGTTTGGGGTGATCTGGGCTGGCACAGAGATAAATGACCATGAGGAATTGAAAATCAAGGTGGTCCATGGCCATAAGGATTTGGGTTGTCTCTGAGATTGGAGGTGGTAGAGCTGAAGGCACATCTCCCTGCTTTAATCCATGCATCAATGTGCCAGTATCCATTGACCCCCGTGAGGCTGTGTCAGCTCATACGTGTCCTTCCCATGGCCTGGTGGATGTTCTTCCCTCCAACAGCACTCTCTCCTGCTTGGGAATTAACAGGAGTTTCTGCCCTCCTGGCTTTCTTACCCGTTTCATGTGGTCATTCAGAGCGATTCTCATGCCGTTTCTCTTGCTCAGCATCTCACATGACATGAGGGTGTAGAAGATGCCAGTGCATACCAAGGGGAGGCAGAAATAGAAGCCAAAAAGCCACCAGTCCTTCACATCGCGGTAGAACTGCTCGCAAAAGAAAGAGTGACTGGAAATTTTTGGGAAAAAGGGTAACTTGGTTGCCCTCTTTGCCTGTATCTCCCTCTCCCTTGCATCGCAGGCGGGGTGGGATCGCGTACGTACCTTCATGAAGCTGGATTTCTGTTCGGAGGCGAGCATGCACACCCAGAGGTGTTGCTCCCAGTAGTTGAGCTCCACCATGTCGAAGGCTATGGCTTCAGGGACTGCAAGCACGATGGCCACTGCCCAGATCAGCAGTACCTCCACTGCCTTCCACATGGGGATCCCTATCCCCTGGATCCGACTCCAGGATGCCACCGCTCGGTACCTGCTCAACACGTGGCAATGCAACAGGAGCAGATTGGAGAAAAGCAACCATCAGGATGGGGCCAGGGAAGTGTAGATTAGAGGTGTCCCGAAAGGCCCTTTCCCTTATGCGTTCCTCCTCCACCCATGAACCTTCTGTTTTTGTGGAATGGGAAAGATGAGAAAAGGGCTCAATGGATGAGTGGAATGGTGGCTGCCACCCTTCCCCACCAGCCCAGCAGTTGCTCCAGCACATCACGATCCTCCAGCATATCACAATCCTCCAGCACATCATGATCCTCCCCTCAACCTTTTCCAGCAGAATTTAATCTCTGTCACCTGAGTCAGATGGTCTTTTTCCAACAGTTCCTGTTGATTGTCAACTCTACATGACAGGACTCTGTCCCCATATCTGAATTTGGTCTGAGACCAATGAAGGGACACGCTATGGCCAAATACGGGTCAGGCTGGGCTGTAGAAGCTGCTCCTTACCTGTCGATGCTGAGAGCACAAAGACTGAGGACCGTGATGCCCACCGAGGCCTTCTGGATGAAGGGGACCAGCTTGCAGACCTGCACACCAAAGGGCCAGTCCTTTGCCAAGAGCTGGGAAAGAACGGCAGGGTTAAGGGATGGCTTCAGCAAAGCGTTCCTATAATAGCAGGTGGTTGCCCACAAGGTGTGAGAAACCCACAAAGAGCAGCTGAAAGCCCTCTGAAGTCACCTCCACTGGGTTTGCACAGTGGGTGCTCTCTGGTATTTTGTGTTGGACTGGGAACCATTCGTTTCCCAAAGGGCTCTTTGTGAGGTGAGCTGGTGGGAGGATGGTCAAGACACCAGGTCCTGACTCCAGACCTTGGGTGTTTCTGAATGGATCTGAATCCTAAATGCCACAATGGGCTTTGGGTTGTTTTCAGGGGAAAAATGGGTGCTGTTCTCTGAAACAGCTAAAATCCCACAAGGACAGTTTCTTCCAGGTGGACTTCAAGGCCATGAAGTCTTAAACCCTTACCTCACTCTGACCCTGTACCACACTTACAGTCCTTATAGCACACATAAGGACATATAGCAACGCACTATTGGTCTCAAGTTCAGCTGGGTCACAAGGATAAAGCTTCCCTTTGACAAACCAACCTGATCTCCAAGCCCTTCACCCCATAGCATCCCTCCCAACCCTTCATATAGACCTCTAACCCCAGCCCACCACAACCTGTCTTGAGCAGCAGGCGAGAAAGAGCTGCAATAGCCCAGATGCATCTCACAGAACCCATAACACAACTTCTACATCTCAACACGGGTCCCAGGTCTACTGCCCACATCCACCCAACCCTTTCTGCCCCAGACCCTGGATTTTACTGGTTTTGTTGTGCCTCTTCTCTCTAGTTTAGGGGGCAATGCGTCTGAAAGAAGCCCCTGTTTTATAACACAGCACTCTTGCATGCTCCTGGAGAGTCTTCACATTTAGCTAGAATACAAAAGAGGTTTGCTTGAGGCTGAGTAACCGAACTGCACTGGGGCAAGTGTCCCAAGTGCACAAGAATAACAATAATTTTTGCTCAGCTGCAATAAACACCGCATAGTAATGTCAGGAGACCACGAGTTATTCTTTTCATGTGATTTTAAATGAGATTTAAAAGGTCTGGAAGGTTGCCTGCATGTGCATAACACAGCTCCCAGACATTGGTGCCGCATGGAGCCTACCTTGTACACGTTGATGGGCAGAGCAATGAGGATGTAGAGAAGGTCCCCAAGTGCCAAGCTGGCAATGAGGACATTGGGCCCATTCCTCATGCACTTGTTCTTGTAGATGATCCTCAGGAGTGTGGAGTTCCCAATGATCCCCACCACAAAGATGGTGCAGGACACAATGGTGTTGATGTACTTGAAGATGTGCCTGATGTCTGTCGGCTTGGCGCACACAGGCAGCAGGGGCGGCTCGGAGCTGGGGCTCTTGGGGAGGATTTCAGAGAAGTTCGATGGTTTGGGCTCCTGGAACAGGCTTTGCTGGACCAGGCTGAACGCCTGCTCCTGGCTCAGCACCTCAAAGGGGACAGTGCTCTCCTGGAGACCCCTGGGAGTCTGGCCCTGCACCCCAGAGAAAAGGAAAGTCAGGACAAGGGCCAGAGCGGTGGGAGCGGAGCTTCTCGCCATTGAGGACCGGACGGCAAAGCTGGGTGCAGAGATCATCGCAGCGCTCGAGGGACGTCCTTGCTCGGGTCTGCGTTGGAGCTGCGGATGGAGAAAGGGACAAAGGGCAGAGCTTGGTCAGCAGAGGGAGGAGGAACAAGACGGCACTGCACGAAAGCAGTTGCTGGAGGATGTCCATCGTTGCAGCGATCAGAAATAAAGCCTGTTGGATCCCATCTGGTCAATGCAGCTGGCCCCTGTGTGTGGGAGTCTGCTGCTAAAATTAAACATGTTGGGAAATACAAACTACAGGAAAACAAGCAGTTTCTTTAAAACAGTGTTTTTCAGCAAGTGAGGGCACCTGCTTCTCCTCCAGAGGTGTATTCATCACCCACTGCACCTTTGGAGGCCGGGGGTGCTGCTCTCCCAGAATTCTGATTTTTCTGCCCAGCACAGCCTCATATGCCCACCCCACACTTAGTTCTGATTTATTTTTTAATTTTTAATTATTTTATTTATTAATTTGTTATGAGTCTCATGTAGTTTCTGACTGAAGCAGCAGTTTTAGGGCACCTGCTCCATTGATGCCTGGTCCATTGCCAGGTCCACAGAACCAGCAGAGCTTTTTTCCCAGTTTGTGCTATAGGAAAACTGGAGCTGCAGTCACATTCCACTGCTCAGCAGATCCCATGGGCTGCCCTACACCACCTCAGTACAGAGTGTAAAGCCTCAGCACAGCCTTGCTGGGAACCATGATGGGAAAACACTGTGAGGGTTTTTCCAGAAATGCTGTATCGATACCTGACATCTTATTCCGATTTATGTACGAGTAGCACAGCCCCTCCTTCCCCATCCTCATCGCCACTAATTGCATTGCTTCCTTTCCACATCCACTGTGCCCATTCGGCTCAATGCTCGGGGACATAAATCTTGGCTGCTGAGCGCAGTAAAAGGTCTCTCAAGCACACCAAGGCCTGGAGCACCACTCATAAATATCACCAGAGCGGGTTCTGCTTTGCACATCGCTTTCAGGCAGGAGGAGCTGACCTGCTGCTCCACAACAGCCCTTTCTTCACCCAAAGGGTTGTCAGGCACTGGAAGGGGCTGCCCAGGGCCGTGGTGGAGTCACCATCCCTGGAGGGGTTTAAAAGCCAGGGAAATAAGGTGCCTGGTTCAGAGGAGGACAGGTTACGGTTGGACTTGATGATCTTAAAGGTCTTTTCCAGACCAATGATGCTGTGACTTTGCTCTGGCCTGTTTTGATGTTACTCTCAGCTATGACTCCTGCTCAGATGGGAAGGGACTGAGGGAAGAAAGGAAAGGAGAGAATGGATAAATAATCCAAAGGAGCATAAACCTGGCTCATTGGAGGCCTAGGAGCAAATCCCAGCTCCAAAAGGGTGCAGGGCTCCAGCCTGTACTTTGCTGAGGTCCTCAGTTCTCCATCCTGCACCAGGGGTCTGCTGTGCCATAGCTGGGTGCCCTGATCACTGTCTTTCTTTCCCCATTATACCTGCAGGACTGGGACACGCAGCTCCAAATTCCTGGTAAGATCCCGGAGGCTCTGGGCAGCTTCGGGTGGCACAGACAAACGTCTGCCACTTGGGGGGCTTGGAGGAAGATGGGGGTTCCCCAAGGCAGCCAAGGGGTCCCAGAGCACCCCCCACACAGGACTTGAGCCTGGTGTGGCCATCCAGCCCCCAGGTATTTGACAGAGGAGCTGATGTGAGTCAGGATCACGGGACATGGCTCGCTGCATCCTGCCCACCCGCCATGGCACAGCAGCAAAGCGTTGAGGAACATAAACACTTCTCCCCACTCTTGCCTTAAAACCCAGCAATTTAGTAAAAGAGCAGCATTGTTTTCTCCTTTCCAGCAGCCCAAATACTTCTCACTCTCCATGCTCCCTCTCACATCTCAGATCTCTTCAAAGCATAACCCTTTCTCAATTGTGGGGGAAACTGAGGCACGGAAGAGTCAATAAACTTGTTCAGTACCCAACAGATGTGAAACCAAAGCCAGCATTGCTTGACCCAAAATTCTCAGAGCTTTGCCCATGTTGCTGATCACCTGGGGAAGCGATTTGGTGTAATCCCCATCCCACCTACTCAGGGTCCCTCTTGCCCAGGAGCCCACCATGTCCCAGGTTAGCCTGCCCCACCACAGCACTGCCTTCAAGAGCAGCTCCCCTTGTGATCTTCTGCCACACCAACCTGGCCAAAACCAGACCTTTTCTGCCAAAAAAAGCCACATCTATTAGCAAAAATGCCATTTTGGAGGGCATTTTGGGGGAAAAGTGGAGAGAAATTGTGATAATGCCACATCCCCAGCTGCTTCCCTGACCAGAGCCCAATGCGGTCCATGAGCAGAAGGACCAGAGGTGTCCTGGGTTTCTTCTCCCTGCCCACCCCTTAGACCTTGTTTAGGCACTGTGGTCCCTTCAATGCCACCCCAAGAGTGGGGACTGGTGGAGAGGGGAATCCAAGAAAGTTGCAAAAACTCACCCCAAAGCAATAAATAATTCTGTTTGCAAATAAGCACATGAAACAGCAAAGCTTTTCGTGGGAGCTGAGTTACCTTCTTCGTACCCACACACTTGGGATGCTCCTGGGATCGTTTTCTCTCCCTCTCACAGCTCCATTTCCTGCGTGGGCAGCTGGGGATGCCCCGCAGACCCGGGGGGTCTTGCAGTGTTGTAGATCCCAGATTTCAGACTCGTGCTCAGGGGGTGACGTTTCTCCCCTCTCGTGACTCGCTGATGTCTCGCCACACAGGGCAGCTGGTTTTATAGAAAATCACAAGGTTTTATGGAAATTCTCCCCCCGAGCACGGCCTCTGTGACCAATGGGCGCAGCGCGGGATAGAGAAGGAGGAGGAGGGTGAAGAGGGAGAAACGCGAGACAGGGAGGAAAATCATAAACAAATAACGCTCGGGGGGGAAGGGAGGGAGGGAGCTGCTGGCCGCAGACCAGCAGGCTTGCCCTCCACGCTGTGGTGATGGAGCCCCGCGGCCGTGCTTTGCTGGAGGAAGCTGCAGCATCGAGCACCCTTGAGAGAGGAGGCGTCAGAGCCATCTCGGCCCTGGGTGCTCTACCTGCAGCCTTGAGGAGATGCTGAGGAGCACAATGAGTGCTGCAGGCAAGGCAGAGAGGACCTGCAGTTTCCCTTCTGGCACAGAGGACAAGGTGTAAAAAGTCCTCAATGAGGAGCTGGGGAAGGCCAAGCCTCGCTTTTCCTCCTAAAGCGGTCTCATCTTATTGGAAAGTTTTATTTCCTTACCATGTGCAAACCTGGCTGTTCTCAGGAACGGGGGATTTATTTGGTGTGTGGCAGGTGGTTTATTAAAAAAAAAAGCCAAATCACCTTGCTCTGAGGTCCTCAGTGGCTGAGAAATATGTTGACATGATGCAACAATATTAAGCCAAGGCAACTCCGCCTTGGTGCAGGAATCCCTTTGCCCTTTGAGCCCCAAAACAAGGACAGAAAGAGTAGGTTCAGACTGATGTGCTATCTTTCACTTACGGTTCCTTCTTTCCAGTGAATTAAACCTCAGTTTTGATCAAATGTTTCAACTTGTGCAGGATCTCTGCTACTCACAGGAGAACCTCAGAAGTTCACAAGAAAACACTGTAATATGTATGCCCTGTTACAGTGTTTTTTTTCTGAGTGGATTGGACTCCCTCTCATCTTGAAACTTGGCCAAAGATGGCAATGAGAGTTTGTCCAGCCTGGCTTTTCTCAGTGGTCAAGATTTGTAAATAGAGTAGAAATAAGCTATATTGGTTGTTTGGGAACTTTCTTCCTTCCTTGTGTGAAATCGAATTATCTGTGTTTCTCCACTGGCTCATCTCCATGGTTTCTTGAAGATTTGGTGAATCAGAGCTGTGGATAATCCACAGAAAAGTTACGTCTTTATTTGCTGCACACCCTTGTTTATTGGAGACGACTCCTTACTCAGAAGAGTGGGGAACAAAACTTCCATTCAGACTTTTATCTCTGCACCCCACTAAGCTTCCCAAATTGGAAAGTTCATCTTAGGGATCTGTCATCCTCTCATCTCTCCCTGGCTCAAGTCTTGGTCCATCCTTGTTTTGCAGTTAGAGATGTGATGGCACATGTCCCCAGCAGCACTTTTGGATGTCTCATACCTGGCCCAAGGCCAGGTTGGACAGGGCTATGAGCAGCGTAGGCTCGGTGGTGGTGCACATGGGGAGCTTTTAGGTGCCTTCCCAAACCAGCCTGTGGTTTGATCATCTCTGGCCTTGCTTTAGGGGCACATTTGGTCAGTAATGCTCATAGATGTCTTCAGCTTGCAAGCATCTGTCCCAAAGTTAACTCTGGACCTCAGTGAAATATTTCTGCACCTTGGTGGATGCCTGTGAGACTGAGCCTGGGCCTTCAGTCTGGGCCAGGGTGGGAGCAAAGAAGCTTATGACCAGCTGCTGTCTTTGAAAGGCACCAGGAGGTGACCTCTCATTATTCCCTATGTGTCTGCCCCTCTGCACGCTTACATTGCCCAGACAAATCAGGAAATATGGACCTCAAATATCTCGTCTCTGCCTGGGGCAGAAGTCACGGCATATCAGTTGATGCCTCCTTTGACCCATTGGCCCATTGGGATGGCTGCAGCTTCTCCAACACAGCTTCTCTTGGCTCTCTCCCCAACACACATGAGCCTGCACAGCACCTCTCCACCAAGGAGGGATTCCACAGCCCTATTCTGGGACAGTCACGTTCCTGCATGTGACAGGGGCATGAATGGGCCTTTCTGTTCTGCCAGAGAAAAAGCGAAACCCTAGCCCCCCTTGGAGACCCCCAGGAGAACAGCGATCTTCTTGTACAGTTAACCCGTGTCCTTGAGACACGACTCAGTGTCAAAGATGATGTTAAGGGTCACTGAAACCATCAAAATGAAGAAACTGCTTCTGAATGCAGCAGCAACCAGTGACACAGCATCGTGCAGGCCAGCAACGGCTTCACGGGATCCATTTTGCACAGATTGCCCTTCCATTTTAAAGACAACATGTCAAATATCATTAATTTGGCTTTCTGCTGCCATTTGTGCTTAACCAATTTCTATGCAAGTGGCACGGAAGGTGGCTTCGCAAGACAGGATAGAGGAGCCATGGCTCAGAAAAACATCAACTCCTCATTGATAGTTTAGGTGAGAAGGGAACCAGTACTTTGTCTTCATGCTACCTTGAACCCCGATCGATTGATTTGCAGCCTGGAGGTCAGATTTCATTTGGAAACCAGACCAATCTCAAGTCCTTGAGAGAGCCTGCTAAAGACCATCATCCATCCATCTGCATCTCCTGCTAATGCTTCAGTCATAGCTGTGGATGACTCCTGCAAAAAGAATGCTGCTGTTTGTCCTGAAATGTATTCAGGCCTGGGCTGGAGGTGGCTATCAGGACCCATAGGGTACTAATTTGTGGTAATGACCCAGAGCAGTCTCACCTGAGACTTTCACCCCCACCCATGGGCCCTATTTCAGTGCAGCTGTAGGAGTCCCACTCTCCTGTTCAGTTCTAGCTGTGTCCCTGCTTGGCTATGGGCTTTGTTGAGTCATGCCTTGACCCATGGGCTGATTTGATCTCAAGGTGAACCCTCTCACCAGGAGCTCACTCAATGATTTCAACTTCTCTTTGACCCTGGCTGCCTTCTCCAGCCCTACTCCATTCACCTTGCTCAGGTACAGTGGGACAGACCCTGGCTGAAGCCAGGCTTCTGCCATGGTGGCTGGAGCATCCCCTTGGCTTGCCATCCTTGAAGGAGCTGCTGGTCTTTGTGGTGGAATGGTGCCCCATGATAGAGGTGCATCTCTAGGGGCAGAGATGAGGAGGAGGACTTTGTGGCTGGAGATGGTGAGGAATGTATTTCTGGAGGGAGAAGCTGCAGCCAAGTTGGTCTCCTGAGCTCACCTCGAGAAAGCAATAGAAATCACTTTAAGCTTGACTGTAATTAATCCTCCTAGTTAGCCAGGGGGCTGTATCGAAGTTTTTCCCCTCCCTGTATCTCTGTCTATGTTACCCCAGACGCAGGGACTGTGCTGTAGTAGAGCGGGGATGCCTCTGAGGAGAGGATGCTCATGCAGACGTTGGGTACAGTGGCTTCCTCTGAGATCTCAATGAAAAAAAACCTCGGAGATAATCCCTGCAGATTTCAAACAGGTAAAGCATTCAGGAGAGAGGTCTGAAGAAAAAGAGCCTCTGGGAATGCGCTTCTCAGTGTGTTTTTATTTAGTGACCCTCCAGCAAGGCTTTGGTTTAGTTCTGGGGAATTCCTAATGCTGATGTCAAAAGCTCAGAAACTGACTCCCAAACTGACACCTTTACTTTCGTTATTTTAAAAAAAAAAAAAAAAAAAGACAAAAGTTATGCCTGCCTTTCTAGCCGTGCTGCTTCAATCTTCCTGCCAGCATCCCCTTCCTTCTGCCTCTTTTGCTGGGGAGGTCTGGAGTCCTAGAGTGCAGCTCTGGCGCCTTTCCAGGGGTGCTTTTCTGCAGCAAATGTTTTCGTTCTTGTCAAGCTCTCTGGTGCTGCTGATCCCTGAACTTTGTCATATCCTTCCTCCTCTCTGGGCTGACATCCCCCGGGTTTAACCCCTGGTGCCACCAGTGGAACAGTAAAGGGAGCAAATGATGGTGCCAACACCTACCTGCCCTCTACTCCTTCTCTGTCTCATGTCCGAGGAGATGCTCCATCGGCTTGGGAAACCTTTGAAGCAGTGGGATGAAAAGTCCCATTTTCCCCATGTTTTTGTTAATGGTCCCTACCCCTCACCTGTGCCAGCCCACGAAGAACCACAGGTATTTTGCATGGACCTACAAAACATGCAGACTGGATCCCACCAAACTCTGCTGCTGTGCTCCTTTGCAAAGGGCCAGGGGATGGGAATTATTTGGGTATTTGCGTCTGCCTGTGTGTCCCATCCCTTCCCACCCATCTAGATGGGTAAGTGGAGGAATGGGTTTGGTTAAAACGCATGTGGGGTGCCGGGACTTTTCCTTCCCATTGGAGAAGGGGATGTCTCAGAGAGTATCTCCACGCTGCAAAGCCAGATCACTGCTGTTCCCACGAGCTGATGCTGACCCTGCGCTTAATGGTTTGGGTTTTTTTCGGTCATAACTTTCTTATCAGCTGATGTCAAGCTGGTGGGGGATGACAGGACATCTGCAGCTCTGACTTCTGAGGCATGGAGAGCTTCATGACAGCAGTCAAAAGCAGAAAGGGACGCTTGCCAGCTTCTTCTCTTTGAAGGTTGTCTGTTATGTCCCCGTGTCAAGTCTGAGGGTACATGTGTGTACGTGACTTCCTGCTTGACATCTGATAAATTGGGGCTTGCAATGAGCAGGAGCCTCTTGTCTCCTTCAGACGATCGCAAGCCATAGGGTTCAGGATAGCTCTGCTCCTTATGGGTGGAGGGAACCTTTAAGGAAGTCCCAGAAAATGTGGACACCTCTGTGCTCTAAAGATGTTGCTGAAATTGGTGTGATGGGGGGGATGTTCATCCTGACCTTGGTCAAAAGAGGACCTATTTCTCCACAAACCCTAAATATTCCCCAGAGACAGAGGGGAAGCATTGGCCAGGCACTAGACTGGTGTCTCGTATCCTCTCTGTATTGCATCTGCTAGAGATTTTCTGTTAGAGCCATTTGACGATTTGGTTTAACTTAGGTTTTCTGATATTCAGTTTTCCATCTCCCTTTTGGTTTTTATCGAAATTGGAACCCTTCATGGGAGAGATCTGGGTCTGGTGACAATGCCCCTTTTGTCCCCATTAGAATTTGTGCTCTGCAGTGAGAGCAAATCCAGTATCCTCGTGCATGCAGCATCCAATGCCAAATCCTCTGCCAGCTTTGGACCTGGGGTTTGAGCTTGCATCTTGCTGAGATGAGCCTGGCTTTCTTCTTGACTCACTATTTAATTATCTATATGAAGAGGAAATGTGTTAATAGGAGGATTAGAAATGCCTGCTTGAAACAACCTGGTGGCCATATACCCCCAGAGCTGGGAGACTGAGGTTTTTGATGTCCTTGCAAAGTGAAGAACACAAAACTAAAATGCCAGTGCGGGGGAACAGACAAGGGCTGTTTAGTTCAGGAAACTCAGTGGAAAACAGACAAATCTCACAGTATGGGAAAAGATAAAACATCACCTGGCATCCCATAACAAGAAATCCTCAGGTCATTTCAAGATTGCCCTGATAATGGAGCCCTGCAAATGAATGGGGGCTGCTGTGCAAGTCTGTCCTCTGAACCAGCTTTGGCCTGCGTCAGGCCTGGCTGGGGATGGATGGTGGCCAAGCAAACACAAGGACAAAACAGGAGAAAAATAAATAACTGTAAGGATGACAGTTGTATCCTATCAATAAAAGTAAATAGCAAGTGTATTTTGGTCTTTCTTCTCCCCCCTGGGAAAGTGGAGGGAAACTTCCGGCTCATTTCGGGTGTGATTGTTGCAGGACAAAAAGCATCCAAAAGCTGATCTGTCTTAATGTGGTTAGAAAATAGCCCATGGCAGCATTTTCTCTGCGTCCCCCCAGAAGTTTACTCCCTGTCATATCCCGTATCCCTGGGATAGAAGCAGTTTTCTATCCAGGAAAGCTGCATTTTTGAGAAGGCTACAGCACTCCAGTTGATGGGGTGGGAAGTTGATAACACGCTTTGTTTCAGTTTTTGGCCAGCACTGGTGTGCAGTGATCAAGGTTTTCAGCAATGTTGAGTTAACCAGGTGCAGAAGCTGGGGGGAGCAAAAGCCAGGGCAGCTGACCCCAAGCTGACCAAGAGAATTATCCATACCATAAGTACCACGCTTACTATAAACTGGGGAGTTTGCTGAGGAGGGCCCTCTTTTCCTGACGGTTGTCCTACCTGAAGAGTCTCACCAGTTATTCTGCTCCCAAGGCCTATATCCCCTACTTGTTGTGATATGAGTTTATATGTACTAGTTTAACTGAGTGTATCTAAGTGTAACTTTGTGTATCTTATATTAATATTGTTATTATTATTAGCTTAATATTTTATTAAACCTGGTTTTATTTCAACATATAGGTCACCTTTCCCAATTCCCCTCCTCAGGGAATTCTTTCATCTAGATTTTATGTTAAAGGCAGGCTCCTGTGTCTGGCAGCAGAGCTGACATGTAAATATTATATCCATTTCCTGTACCAATTCTTTTACTGAATTCTAAATATTGTTGGCTTTAAGACTGACAATATCAGAGGGCTTCACAGAGCTCAGCAAACTCTCCTGCCCTGGGTAACTGCGACAGCCTTTAAATAATCCTTTGTGTATTTGTGCAGTGACTTTATTAATTTGATAGAAAATGAAAGTATTTGAGGGTTTATTTAATGGCTGAATGTTGGTTACTATCTTCATCTATTTTGGGGGATTTACTTCATTTAAGTAGTTCAGGTCAAGGATTGGAAGATGTGAATATTTTTACTTAAGGAGAAATCTTCCTGGGGTATTAAATGGTTAAATGTGAGTAAACCCTAGCACTTTCAGTACAGGCATGGATCCAGCGTGCTCATGGAAAGCCCACGAGGAATGTGGGGAGACCCCCAGGTCCTCCGTCAGCAGCTGGTGCAGATCCTCATTGACTTGGGCAGATCAAGGCCCCCAGGGGAGCAACCGCAGCACCCAGGGGCTCAGTGGTGACTTTTCTGAACTCTTTCCTACCTTCAGTTCCCTCACTCTGCTTAATGAGCTTCTGAGAAAAGTTTGGACAAATGGGTTATTGCTCCTGAAGTAATTGGAGATAATTATGTAAAGATTAATGCCTCCTCTTGAAAAGCCACCAATGAAAGCTTCATCTTCTTCAAGTGCTGATGACCTTTCCAGGAAACGGGAATGAGGAAATGCAGCAGGAGGTGGGTTGGGTAAACAAGATGTAATTTAGGCTCTTTAAAATTATGGAGAGAGCACGACTGATGTGATTCTCCATATTCAACCCGAACCACCCCCCTCACTGCTACTTGCAGACGAGCGGCGTCAGTTGGCTGTTCACTAGTGACAAAGTAAGGAAGGGTAAAGAGCAAAATGCCTCAAAGCCCATTGAAAAATATGTTGGGAGAAAGAGAAAACAAAGGGAAACTCAAGTGTGCATCACATCTGATAGAGGACACTTTATTCCTATAGTCTGAGCTTTGGTTATCCCTGGCTATAGTGAGTGAAAGCCAAAGATGTGGTGAGGAACTGAAGGTCTCCTTCATGTTGGGTTTTGATGATAACTTTCAACAACTCGGTAGCCAGCTCAGGGATGAGCTGTGAATAACTAGAATTTAATGTAGATGGTGGCTAATCTACAACTGGTCTGTTCCAGCATGTGTCGGCTTCAAACACACCCTTTTAAACAGGATCCTGACAGAAGAAAAGCAGGCTCATGTATGCCACCAATGAAACCTGAGAAATCTCTGCCCCTGGAAGTCATTAAAATGAATAGATTTTAATGTCATAATTAAAGTCTTGATGTCATAATTAGGTCAAAATTCAACTGTCAGTTAAAAATCCATTCATCCACAGAAGTAAACATCCCATGTAAACACCCTAAGGTTATCTTCATGCCAACAGCAGGTAGCAGTCCTCAGTTCCACCCCTAAACTTAGTGCCACTGATGTCCAAGTCCCTTTGGTAGCCCTGGTAGCCCTAAATGTCCCACTCGTTATGTTTGTGAATGCCTACTCCAATCAGTGGCCAACTTCTCCTTCCTAGTGTCATACTGGATGGGATGAGCCCAAAGTCAAGTGACATGAGCATATGGAGGGGCTCAGAGAAGGGTTTCGTCCTCCTGGAGTGGAGCTGGAATAACACTGATGGGAGAAGGGGAAAAAAATATCAAAAAAAACCAACCCAAGTTGCCCTGTAAACCAAGGATGGCCTAGAGACAAAACCCAGTCACGCGTGTTAGGGCTGACTGGTTTCATGTGAGGCTCCTCAATGGTGCCTCTGTGCAGAATAGACACTGGGTCTGTGTGGAGGCCCTGCAGGTCCCAGCAGAGCAGCTGGGTCACAAGTGGCGCATGTGACTGGGACTGGGAGCAGTGCGGGGCCCCACCATGGCCAATCCATCTCGATTGTGCAGCTAAGGACAGCATGTGGGGACATCCTGCCCCAGGAAGCCTCTCCCTCCTCCGTTAACCCTCACAAGCAGGACAGTTAGGGAGGAAAATTATTTTTATTTTTTGAGGTCTTTATGTTAAAAATGCTCCCAATGTCCCATCTTAGGCTTTTAAATTGTTGTTTTCTGGGGGGCTTTGTGGGGTCCTCTGCACAGGAGCTGTGTAACACAGTTCTTCCTGCTACGGACCAAAGAGGAAGCTTTTCTTGTGGACACTTCTCAGTAGTCTCCCATCAATCTCCTCTGGGATTTAGGATAGGAAATCTGTCTCCTTCATGGTAAATCACCATCCGATCACCTAATTTTCTCATATGCAAGAAATCTTATGCAATGGGGAATGCAGAAGGCATCCAGTCCATCAGCATGCCTCCATCCACAATCAGCTCTACCTGACCCAGTGGTAAGGGTTTGTCAGCCTTGTTTGTCCATTAGCTCTAGTCAATGGAGGCAGGATGGAGTCTTCAAAGGTCCCAGAGGGAGACGTTTTCTGCATAAAATTAGGCAAAAGTCCATGTTAGAGGGACTGAATCCGGCAGCTGGGTGCTTGTTCCCCATTCTGTGTATGCCAGAATGGTTTGGGATGCCTCCTGTGTCATGCCAGTCATGGAGGAGGTGTCAGTACTGGCTGAGGAACCCTTCCTCCCCACAGCTCACCCACCCCCAAGTTTTAGGGGACACCCGCAATGCCACAGGATACAGAGCACAGGAATGTCACTGGTGTAGGTCAGGAACTTTTCCCACCTGGGGAAGGGAAAGCAAGAGCAGCATAAAAATTTGAAATAACCCCCAGAAACCCGGTTCACCCTTCTAAACTTTGATGGTTCAGGGAGTGTAAGCTGGGTCCTGCTTGTTTATTTTAAGCTGAAAGCCAAAGGAATCACGCTAGTTACTTAAAAGAAAAGTTTGTTTCTGTGTTCTGCTAATTAACAGCCTCTGAGAGGCACCCAGAACCTATCTCTGGGGCCCGGAGTGTTGCAAAAACACAGAAAGGTTAATTGAAGGCAATGGGAAAACAAGAATCCCAGCTTTAACCTTCTTGGTCTGTCCTTGTTATGCTAACAGCATGGTGCGGGCAGATTTAATGACTCCTCATTACCCTGCTACCTAATTAACCTTCTGCCCTGACACACAGAGTTTCAAACAGAACCTTCCTGCCCAGGAACCCCCTCTGCCACCAGCCCCCAGGGTTAAAGGAGACATTTCCAGCCCTGCCAGGCTCAATCCCTGCCTGCCTTCCCAATGATCCCCGCTAATTGGAGAAGAAGGGCAATGCTTGGTGTCTCTTTATGTTGGTTCTCATCCAACTCATGCCCTTGGGGATCCAACCTATAGCCACAACTGTTTTGGGTAGAATTTAGCGATTTTGCAAGGCCCGTGGGATGAATTATTGTCAGTCAGTCCTTCAGACATCAACCTGATATTAACTGTGCAAACAGCACAAATAGCATCCAAGCTGTAATCAGAAATTTGTGGGGCATTAATACAACCTCCTGCTGCTCCCAGTGGCAAAAATACGGGCAGTGGAGAGGCAATGAGCAAGAGCACCTCAGTGGGTCACTGTGATGTGATGGAAGAAAAATGCAGAAGCTCAAACTCAAGCCAGATAATGTCACCCGAGGACCCCACTGAAAGTGAAATGGTCTGCAAGGCTTATCTCAGCTTTGCTGGCAGGACATGAGCATCTTCTTTTGATGTGTCAATGAACCGGGGAGAAAAAAGGACTTCTTTGGAATGTAACTGTTTTCCAAGCCGCCAGTTTGCTCATATCCTGCCTGTCTGCATGGAGAGATATGGAGTCATTGGCACTGACTGACCTGGGTTGCTGTAAGTCCAAGTGTCTGCATGGTGTGTGTGTGTTGGACTGGGACACAGCCCATGCACAGGGTATGTGAGGAGGGTGTTACAACAACTCCTTGTGCCTTTCTCATCTCCCTTCCTGGAAACTGTTGCTACCTAACAATGAGAAAAGGAGTCCTAGAGCCAATTGCTTGGGACAGCAGGTGGTGGGGTCCCAGTCCCATATACCCTTGCTTCATACCCCTGCTCTGGTGGCAGGAGGATGCAGGACAGCATGGTTTCTGATGGTGCTTTTTTGGTGTCCTGACATGGCTTGGCCATCTGTCATAGCCAGTCGTCTATGAGTGCTTAACAAATTCACTTTGCTATTGGACCGCTCAAAATCTAGAGGTTCTTCAGATGCTGGGGTGACTCCATGCTCTTCAGAACTGCAGACTTGGGTTGAGTCTGTGCTACCAAATTGTGGTGCTAATGAATGTTTCTAGGTGCTGGAGGGCAACCATTGGGCCCGTTACATTGATGAAATTGTCCTCGGCCTGGTTTCAGCCTGTGCCAAGTGGCAGCATCCGAACCATTGCCAGATGTGCTCTGTGAGCTGGTGGGGTCTGGATGATGGTGGCTTCTAGACCCAGTCTCAAGCTGGAGAACAGCAGGTCTGGAGGGTGTGCGGTGACTGGTGGGGTCCCTGAGGGACCAGCTGCTGTGCCAGGACCACCAACTCACAGTGGAGCGCATGTGAAGACTCCTCCTCTCCCGTTCCCATGAAGCTGGAAGAGCTGCTCTGTGATTGCCATGCTGGGAACAGGAGTTACGGCTGTGTAAGGAGCCCTTCCCTCCCCCTCAGGAAGCGGGATGCTGCCAGGGCTATTTTGAGACAACTGCTGCTTATTTTGGCCCTGACTTGTCTGCGTTGGTCATCACCTCACTCAGGTGGTTATTTTTGGTCTTGCCAAAAATATTGATTGACTTCCTGAAGGCAAAAATTATGTAGAAGGGAAAGGAGACTTTGTGTTTCTAAGCCCAAAAAGATCTCTGGGTGCTTCTTGGCTTTTTCCATGGACAGTGGTGACAGGGAACATGGGCAGGAGGAGGTGGAGAGATGGTGTCCTTGCCACATGAGGAAATGGGGCAGCAAGAGCACAGTCTCACTTGGTGGTGACTGCATGGTGGTCACCATGGGCTGGACTTGGCCCTCTGGGGCTCCCTTGAAGGCCTATCTCTAGGGCTTGCTCAGGAAGGAGCTGGTTGCCCTAGTGGTGTCCTCAAGTGATGCTTGGCTACTTCCTACCTGTGGTGGCACCAGGGCTTAAAGCAGAGGGATCTGGAGTGTGATGAAGGGTGAAGCCCCAGATCTCTCATCGCTGTGGGACTTCTCAGGAGGAAAAATTAGGTCAGGCAGCTTCATTTGTCACCAGCCTCTTTCTTGGCTCTTGCCCTCCTGCCCATACCTGTCACATGTAAGACTCAAGCCTATGGAGCCATGGTTGAGTGGGCAGAGCTCACCAAGCACCAGTATTGCCAGTGTCCAGGCCTTTGTAACTGGCCCTTCCGACCAAGGGTCACCCTGTGATGGAGAATACCCACCTTGTGTGAAGACTGGATGGTGCCAGCCCATCTCCAGCCTCTCCTGCTCCTCAAAGTGGGCGAATTGCCCCAACAGCCTGGCTCTGGTGTTCAGCTCCTATGGTGAGGGCACTGTCCTCGGCCAAACATAAGGAGGTGGGAATGGCTGGACATCTCCCCTGGGCACCCTAACTGGACCACTGAGTCACAGACCCAAATGATGACTTGGACTAACGAAGGCAGGAGGCTCCACTTTGGACCAGGGACCTGGGACCCTGCCCCAGGTCCCCAGCCCAGAAGATCTGCCATCCCCTGTGCTACCAAAGCACCAGGAGCCATCACAACTCCTCAGCTGCCTGCGTTGGGCAGGACCAGGGGCTGCTGCCTGCGCTCCAGCCTCAGGGCAAGGGGCTGGTGTTGGCCAGAAGATGGTGCTGGTAGGAAAGTGATTAAAGATCTTGCTCCTCGCCACTTCGGCTGCTAGAGAGTTTATGTTTTATTTTCCTATAAGAAACGCTGTAAAAATAACTTGGCGTCTTTAATGGTCCCGGTTCCACCACACAGGGCCCACAGAGTTATTTATCGCATCCAGGAGGCTGCTGAGAGCCGAATGGCAGTGATGCTGGGGCTGCTGCTGGGCAGAGGCTTCTCAGGGCGCCTAATGGAAGCATAAAACTGATTGATGATGGTTTTAGGGTTATTTATTTCTCCCCAAGACCCTTCCCATAACATCCTCTGCAATGGCTGGGCTGGGCCAGGCTGCCCCGCAGTGGGGTAGCTCTGGAGGTTCCCCCAAAAAGTAGCAAATGGAGGGGGACCCTATCCTGGGGAAGATCTTTTTTTGAGGTGGAAAGGATGTGAAAAAGCAGGAATTGTTTCTTTCTAGTGTAGCTCTGGGCATGCTGGTGCTGCACTGGGGGCAAGTGGGCTCTGCAACAGGCTCTGCATCCCCACCAGCATCTCTGGGTGCTGCTGCAGAAAGTTGCTTGAGGCGAAACCAGCACCTTTTCCCGTGCTTCCCTGCCAGATGCCAGCACGGAGCCCCTCACCCTGCAGATGGGACATGTGTCTCACTGCCAAAGTCCTTGCAGGATCCAAAATGTTGTATTTACCCTGCTTTGATTCTCATCCCACGTTGCTCTGACACATCCTCGTATGTTTAAGTGAATATCTAGCGGCCCCTATCAAAAGCAGAGCTTGCTGCACGCCGAGTGCGGCTGCACAGGGGCCGATTTCTGTGCTGGGTCTTTTACTGTGGGCTTCGAAGCTGGGACAATTTAAACGAGAGGTTTTTAAAGTTAAAAATTAGCCTTTTGGTTTGCTGGAGCGTGGGGCTGGATCCTACTACCAGGAGGACACTGCTGTGGGATGATGCTCAAGTGCTAACCAGGAAGGTGTGATGATGCATAGGTGTTCATGCTGGCAGTGAAAGGACCTTCCCAGAGTTGCCCATCCCTTGGCATCTCTCCCTTCTGTCCAGCACCCACAGGGAAGAGGGAATGCGGAGAGCTATGGGGGTCCAAGTGGTCTGGAAGGGGATTTTGAGGTGGGAGGGGGCAGGGATTTATTCTGAGCTCATCAGATAATTAAGTAATTATTCCCCAGGATGAAGATTTATGGTTACAGCTCCCAAAATCCCCAGCACAGGTTGGGTGAGGGGGTGGGAACTAGTCCCGCGTGCTGACCCAATCAAGGGCACCTATAGAGATGAGGTGGTCCTTCAATGTGACTTCAGGGGTAGGGGCTCCTACAGGACCACTGTCACTTCTGGAGGGGGCCACTCAGTTTGGACATCCTTTCAACTGCAAACTGTCTCCACTGGGATCTCCGGGCCTATTATAGCCTGATTAAATATTAAAACAATTCATTTTGTTCTTAAACTGTTCCGAAGGCTCCTGCTGATGATGACTCTGAAGTCTGCGGTGAAAGGATTTGCTCTGGTTTCCTGCTCCCCCCACATCCCCACCTTTCCCCATGCAGGAAGGGACGGGTGAGCCCTGGCCAGGCCCGACTGTCCCAATAGCAGGGGCTGGGGTTGTGCTGGGGGTGGTAGCACCGTGGTGCATGGAGCAACGCCCGCCTCACAGGGCAGGACAGGAGGGGTGTAGGTGCAGCCTGGACCAAAGGACTGGAGAATCACAGCATGGTTTGGGTGGGAAGGGACCTTAAAGCTCCCCCAGTCCAAGTCCCCCATGGGCAGGGACATCTCCACCAGCCCAGGCTGCTCCAAGCCCTGTCCAACCTGGTCTTGGGCACTGTCAGAGAGGGGGGCATTCACAACAGGATGGTATGCTGTCTCTTCTAGCAGGTTTTTTCACCCAAAATTCCTGTCTCTGCACTGAAGAAACTGGGCATGGAGACATTTGAGAGGCACCCAGCCATCATGGGTGACTGTGACAGTCCCTTCAAGGGATGGAGTTGACCAAATTGGATGAGCTCAAGGATTGTCCATTTCTGCATTGAGCTTTGTCAGGACTCAGCCTGACCCTTTTCTCCTCCCAAACCATGGCCTCAGTGAGGTTTCTGTGCAGGCTTTGCCACCCTGGGCAGGAGCAAGAGAAGCTGGACCCAAGACCAGGTCCTGGCAGCTCAGACAACCCCACGCCCTGCACCTCAGCATCTCCCTCTGCAAGCCCTGGGAGGGAAGGACAAAGTGTGGGAGGAGAGAACTTGCTTGGGGTCTGCTGGGGGCAAGGTCCAGGCTGGGACCCCCACCCGTTGAAGGGTGCTGAAGCACCTGGAGGGCTCAGGGCTGAAATTTCGAGCTGCTCCCTGTTTGCCTGCCTGCTCCCAGCTCCAGAGCCATCCCAAGGAAGCGTAGGAGGACCGGAACCTGCTCTGTCTGCTGCAGATGAAGGAAAAGGTGAGTGGCGAATATTTTGTCTCCCCAGCCGTAGCCATCCTCCTTCCCCCATTTTTCCCCCTTCTCCAGCCCCATCTTTTACATCTGTTGTATGTGAAATCCAGCAAACTCTCAGCAGAGCTCATTACTCACAACCCATTGCTCTGAAGAGGGCCGAAAGGTCCTTCTCGTAATGATTTGGAGGTGATTTGTATTTAAGACGCTTGGCTTTCAGATGCTGGTGGGGGGGTGGAGAGAGGAGAAATTAAATAATTGAAAGGTAGCAGGGAAGGGAAGGGAAGCAGAGCAAGCCCCGGATGGAGGGGAGGACAGGAGTTGCTCCTGATCCAGAAGTGTTTTGACTTACGGTTGCACAGATGTGGAGCCAAAACCCAAGACTTGAGGGAAATTGTCCTTGTGTTCACACAGGATGCTCAGACTCACCAGGCTCCCCTCACTCTTTCTCTGCCCTTCCCTTTGCTGCCCCTCCAACTCTCTTCTGCTGGCCCACTTCAAGCAATAAAGCAAATTTACTAGCCCTGGTCCAAATTTTCAGGCAATTTTACTGGCAGCACCCAGTGGCTGGTGAACAAACCGCTGTGGCTGCTGACAGGGCAAAGGGGCAAGCAAGGCTGGAGGCCACAGTGCTGGCCATGAGCCTCTGCAGGATGAACCTGGTGACCCAGAGCCATGGTTTGCTGATGAAAAGCTGCAGTCAGAGCCTCACAGAGCATTTCCTAAGAGCTCAGAGCAAAAGGGGCAATCACTGTTTAGTGGGTGGGGAAACTGAGGCACAAATGCTGGAATTGAATTGCCTGGGAAAAGGACAGGTGGTCTGAATGTCCCTTGCCTGGAAATTCAGCAAAATGGGGTACAGAAGTTAGGCTTGCTCTGAAGCGATGTTCTTCTGCTTTAATCCATCAAAGCTCCTTTCAGCCTATTTCCTCCTTTATTTTTTATTAAATTTCCAAAATTAATCTACTGCTCTGGTCTGGTTCTGTCTAAAAATAAGTGCAACAAAATGCTGCAGGTTTGTGGCAGGAAAAAACACCCTGTTCATTGCTCACGCTCCTCTTTCTCCAGCGGGTGCCAGCCCACAGTTTCCCCAGTGATCACCTCTGCACTTGACCCACAGGTTTCATTTCCAAAGCCTGTTCTTAACCTTGACCCAAATCTCGTGCAATCGCATGGGAATCCCTCAGATCCCAATAGCCCAATATCCTTCCCGATGGATGCCCTAATGAGCTCCCAGCACCCTGGAGCAGGCAAATGGCCCATTAGACCATGCATTAGGGCTGGGTGGGCAACTTTAATTCAGACCAGTCAGCCAAATATCTAAGGATCAAGTCAGATTGGGCTGCCCAAGACCAAGCTAATGAGTTGGGCGTGATGGCTGAATGAAAGTTGAAAAATCAATAGCCTGGGAAGATCTGATGCTTTTCCACGTGCCGCTCATGTATTTACCCACTCTGTGGTGAAGTTTCAGGAGCCTCTCCTAAAGTCTGGTGTTTAACCCTTCTGTGTTCTCTCCCCTAGTCCAGTTTTCTTTTTCTCAGTCCTATTTTCTTTCCCCTAATCCAGTTTTCTCTCATTTTTTTCTCTCCTAAGATGCAGGTGCAATTCACACGTTGTGCATCCTCCCAGAGCATCCCGTTTTCTCCCACAAAGGCCAGCTGTGGAGGTATGTGCCTGGCTGTCACATAAATAGGTAAATCTAATAAAATCAGTTTTCCTTCATCTAGTGCCATCTCAAACAAGAACTGACCTCCTGTTATCACAAAATTTCCTTCCAGGTTAAAGCACCCAGGAGTGCAAAGAGCTGGGGAAAGTAATTAAGATATCCAGCCTCGGCACCCAAATTTCCTTCCAGGCTCTTGGGAAAACCTTTCCCTATTGAATTTTCAGGTTTGGGGTCAGGGACAGACACCACTTTTGTTCTCCCTGCCCACCAGCACTGAATCCCGTCTCCACAGCTGGTGCCCCTACTCCAGAGGGTCACAGCCGGCCGTGCCGCTGTGGCTCTGCAGGGGGCACCGGCCATCCCCCACTCTCTCCCTCCCTCCTCATCCCCACGGCCAGAGCAGATGGCAAGTGCTGGGGGTGACGTGTGTAGATGTGATCCTTCTCCTGGTGTTCTTCTGGGTTTAGGGGTCCCATGCCACCAGGTTTCCTGGGACATCGCAGGTCTCTGCCCAGACATGTATGTCCTCTGCTTGTGACTTCTTCACATGCTGTGACTGAGTTCCCTATGGTAGTGGTATGGGAAAGCTCTGCTTTTTTGTTTAATTAAAACTAAATTAAAACTGCTGCCAAATGAGTCAGTCCCGTACATCCCCATATACAGTGGTATCCCCATAGGGGATATACATCCCCATAGGCAGTGCTGGCTGCTGCGCCTGGATTTTGGGCTTGGAATGCAGGGTTTAAATTGGCCACACACAAATTACATGCCCACACCTAGAAGCTGAGGTGATTGGCCTCTCGTGTTTTCATTATAACACTTATTGTCCTAAATGTCTTAGAAAATTTATTAGGTTATATATATAGATTAAAAAAAAATAAAATTTATATACACACATATATATATGTATGTTACATATAGTAACAACAGGATAGGGGATGTACAAAGCATTGCATCAGTAGAAATATTTTCCTGGGAAGCTAAATCAATGGTAAACAGTCTATTACAGAGCTATACAAGAACAGCTGGAATGAGCCCTAAAGATTCATTATTAATACCAAAGCTGTTTATTTTTAACATATTAAATAGGTTATGTATCTCAGCTAATAAAACCTCTGTGTGTGGGGCTGGCTCTGCTGGGCTGGAGAAAGATTTTTGCTTTCGAGGTCTGAGCAGAGAGTGGGAACTCGGGAGTCCCTGCTTGGGCTGGGCAAATCGTGCTGCTCAAAAACGCTATTTTTTGGTGAGATTTGGTGAAGGACTCCACTTCACATACAATTGTGTGGCTTCTTCTGGAGTCTCCCCAGATGTGGTCTTGAAATACGACCAAGAGCAGGGGATGCAGGTCCAAGGCTCAGCCCATCCAGGGATCCCCATGTCAAGATGGATCAACCACTTAACCCAGACTGGGCTTCGGTCTAGAATTGGTATGGCACTGGCTGGCCCTGGGGGCTCCTGGAAGTGACTAGGAGGCACACAGTGACAGCAAATGCTCTTCTCCCCCTTCGGAGACATCATTAAGCAAATATCTACAAAGCTTTCTGGGCTTCAGAGGCTGAAATCTTGAAGTTTGCTGGATGCTTAAGTGCATCAGGACCTAATTGCTGCCAAGTCCAGGTGTCGGGGGGAAAGGAGGGTTGTGCAAAGCCCCTTGCATTTTAAAATCCCCATCCAATGGCATTAACCCCACATCAATCTCTGCAGACCTCCCAGGAACTGAGGAATGCTGGGATCCTCATTGGATTTTCTTCCAAATGCAGTGAAACCCCTGTTCCTCACCCCATTGTGATGTGAAGCACAGTGCCAGACTCTGGAGATTACTCTTCCCATCCCCACTGGCCAGCTGGGTGGTGTCCAGCAACCTACATCCACCCTTCATGCCTCAGTTTCCCCTGTTTCCCAGTAAGACGTAATCCCCTTGGGGTGTCCTTTTGCTTTAGGGACTTGAAGTGTGATCCTGATGCTCGTCCCACTGCTGGTCCCACCACTGCTCCCTTACTATAAGGTGATAGGTCCCCCCAATCCCATCTACCAACCCCTCTTGTAGAAACCACAGAGTCTCCATCTCTCTCTGTGGATGTCCCTCTGCAAATAGCCTTTGCTCTTTCTCCTTGTCCTTCCTGCTTGACTCCAGCCCCAGTGCAGGAGCCAGTCCTGGACTCCTTTTAGTCATCAGGGGGAAGCCATGCTCATCGGGCAGCCTTGTGGACCCTGGTCCTGGTGAAGACATGGTGGGTTCTCAGTTGTACCCACAGCCAGAATGCACACACGTTAGCACACTTTCTGGCCTGGTTTGGCATGGTGAATACCAGTGGTCTTCAAGATGGGGTCCAAGCAGCATTTGGGGTGGCCCAGGCCAGGGACTATTCCATAGACAGAGCAGGCTCAACCATCCTCTTCAGCAAAGACCAGGAGTGATCGTGTGTGCAACCACAAACATGAGACCAAACCCTTCCTGAGTTTGTTTGGGAGCACAGATATGTTCTGAAAGTCAAACACACTCATTTTCAGGACTGGATATTGCATTGTTTCAGTGAAACTCACTGAGAACTCATCACATACTTCCCCAAAGGCACCCTTCCCGCGGGTATGTCCGTATTTACGAGATGTGTAGACCTGGTTTAGTGGTGGAATTCGTGGTGCTGGATTAGTGGTTGGACTTGATGATCTTAAAGGTCTTTTCCAACGACTCTGTGGTTCTATAAAGCAAAAAGCACTTTTCCCACCCAACCACGTCCACACTCATCTCTGTCTCTTTGGCTTTGGCCAACGCCTGTGCGAATTTATCTTCATGTTTGGCAGCTCCAGGACCAGGGCCAGGCTCCTTTCCCTGCAATGCTCCTGGACGGGTATTTACATTGAGCACGGTGCCCTGCTGTGCATTAACATTTAAAACAAAATAGTTGGTCCCATCACAAGCACGGCTCCCAGGGCCGGCAGCATGTTGTGAACATCGTGTCAGTAATTTGTTCAACATTGGTGATAATCAGCCACACAGAGCAATAAGAACATAAACACAGGCAGGGCTTTGTGTGTGTGTGTGTGTATATTATTTTTTCTCCCTTTTTTTTCTTCTTCTTTTTCATTTTTTTTTTCCTCTAAAGGAACCTCTGAGGGGGGAGGAAAAAAAGGCATGAATGATTCATAGAGGCAAGGGGGGAAAAAGATGGAGAGAAAGAGAGAGAGATTAAGAGAGAGGAGCTTCAAAGTGGCTGGAGCCGATTTGAAGTCCTGAGCGCTCCTGCGCGGGGTAGGCCAGCAATTCACCAGAGAGGCCCCGTCAAGCTCCCTCCACCCCGGCCTCATCCCTGCTGCCTCCTCCTCCTCCTCCTCGCCCGCAAATGCAGCCTCCCAGTCGTGGGTTCAAGGTTCAGCATCGTCTAATGATGAGGAGCCCTCCCAGACCCTCTGTGAGTGGCATCTGTTTGTAGGCACGGCCCTTCCCTGGTGGTTTAGCCTGGCTTAAAATTAAAAATAATTTAAAAAAAAAAAAATTAAAAAAAGAGGAGGGGGAAGAGTGGCAGGGGAGGGAGGGGGCCCTTTTAAAAAAAAAAAAATTAAAAAAAGAGGAGGGGGAAGAGTGGCAGGAGACGCAGGGCTCCTTTTAAAAAAAAAGAAAAAGAAAAAGAAAAAGAAAAAAAAATCTGCTGGTGGTGAAGCGCCTTTGATTCTGAATATTAAAAAAGCCCATTAGATTTAAATGTAATGAGAATATTAACACTACTGCCTTGATTTGTATTCACCGGCTACCACAGATAGACTTTGGGAGCGGGGAGGAAAAATAGAGCTCGCGCCGAGCCGGGGGCTGTCGCCTTCGGTGGCGGAGGGAGCAGGAGGGGGCGCGGCAATGGAGGGGCTGGTCCTGTACCCCTCCATCCCTGGTCCCAGCCACTGCTGGGACGGGGACCCTCGCAGGCATCACGGTTAAAACTCAACATCCTTTTGCAGGGAAATTCCGGCATTTCGAAACTTGTGCTCAGAAAGGGGAATTCCTTGTCCACAGAAATGTCTTAAAACAATTTATTTCTTTTTAATTTTGTCTAAAGCACCTTTAAAGTTTTGCTTCTTTGGTTTAATGCTGTAATTAAATTGAGTGCACATACTACTGTGATAAATCTGCGGGATAAATAAGTGACGTCCAGAACAAGTCCTGTAAGTCCCATTATTCCTTATATGTCACAAAATAAATGACACAATAATGAATGGCTAATATTCTAATTAGCGTTATGTGCTCTTTTTATTTTATTAATCAAAGGCAGTAACGTTCACTGGTCTAATGAAAGAGTTTGATGTTTTAATACTTCCAAAAGAGAGAAAGAGATAAGGTCTCAGCACTAATTAGGGTAGCAGCAGATTTTAGAAAAAAACGTCTGAAATTGTTGCCTGGCTAAAATAAGGATATCAAACACTGCAAATACTCCAATTTGCAAAATGAAAAGAACAGAAAATAAAACCAGAAGCTTTAAAATAATGCTAAAAATAGAAGAAATAATATGGTTGGCCATCCTATCGTATCATAACACGTCAGGACATGTCATTAGTACTAACAAGTCATGAGGTATGCACCGTTCCAACTGAAAGAGAAAGAAATCGTATTGAACAAATAATCCTGTCACAAATATTAGATAAAAGTTAATGTTTAATTTCCAAGTGGACTTTCAGGGATTTCTAAATTATTTTTTTAGGAAGTGAAATATTCTAAACCTGTTGGGAAATCAAAACCAGATGATCTTGCAAAAATGTTTCAGTTTTGACTTGGGCTTTTTTGGGAGGAAAACCTCGGTGCTAGGGTTTTCGAGGAGCGCAGATCCCATCAGAGAGCTGGGCAGATACAAAACCAGTAATGAGCAGCTGTGGTGTGAGCAGTGATGGGCTTTTTGGAGACCCCCACCGAAGCAAGAAGTGCTGTACAGACACAAAAAGGAGGTGATGCAAAGCAAGGAGAGGTTTGTACAGGAGTTTCTCATGAGACTGGGCTAAGGAAAGAAGAGTTTGGCTGAGGTAAGAGCAAAGTTCCTCACCCTCTGACAGCCCTTTGGCTTCAACCAAAAGTTCTTCACCTGTGCTGAAGAGCTGGGACCTGAAAACTGGTGAGTTGTTGCTCCGTGGGTTGAAATAAAAACAGATTTAATAAAATAATAATAACAAAACCCAGTGTTAGTAACAGTACTAATATAAAATACAGAGTTATACTCAGCCCATATAGCGGTCACAAGCTGTGACAGTTACAATGATTGAGGCAGTAGGCTTTGGGAATAGAATGACAGCCACCTGGGGGTGCTAACCACTGAGGAAATAGGGCCGTCCCCAGCAAACTCCCCAGTTTACAGTGAGTGTGAGGTTTATGGTATGGAATAATTTCGTTGGCCAGTTTGGGGTCAGCTGCCCTGATTTTCGCTCCCCCCAACTTCTGCACCTGGTTAACTCAACAGTGCTGAAGACCTGCAGCATCCTGCACACCAGAGCTAGCTGAAAACTCCAACACTTTTTACTTGCCTGATTGGCTGAAAACTTCACTCAAACTGCCAGCCAGGCTTGCTATGAAATACTGACAAGTTTGAGCTGAAGTTGCAGCCTTTTGGCTAATTCTTGATGTGGTTGGATTTGGTGTTGCTCCGCCAGCCGGGCAGCAGTCAAGATGGGTGTGTTGCCACCACAGGCTGTAATGTGATGTCCCCCAGAGGAAAATTCCCATTGCAATGCACAGAGACACAAGGAAGCACAATTAACTTCACCCGAGGAGCCTTAAGCCTACTTTCCTTGAATGTTGTGTAATTAAAACCTCGGTCTTGTTAATACATTAGTGACATGTTTGCATATAATTCATCAAATGTTTATGAAAATGCGTAACAAATAATCCTGACAAACAAGTTGCTTAATTGAGATAAGGGATGGGAAGCCTTGTGAATTTTTAATAAAAAGGGGAAAAGAAAACATGGTACATTAATCAGATGAAGTTATCTCATTCAATATTTTCAAGTGACTTCTCTAGCACACTTTTTATTTAATATATTACACAAAAGGAATATCTTGATCCCCCAATGAGCTTTGCATAGAAAACTCTCTCTTGCAACAAATATACCATTGGCTTGAGGCATTCCCACAGCTATTGATCAAAATCTTATTTTTATTTTTGGTTTTTGACAGAAAACATTAAAATCTGCCTGGGATTTTCATTTTCTGTAGCTGGAAGAGGAAAAAAACTGATGCCAGCCGATGCCGGAGTGTCTTTCTCTGCATGAGTAGTGAAATCTGCCATATAGCGTCAGCAATGACATCATTACACACACCACAGTGGCTGACTTACCTCAGACATAATAAGATATAATACTATCTGCTTCTTTTGGCCTCTTTTCACCCACTTGGAGTAGATGGCCTCTAGAGGTCCTTTCCAACCCAAGCCACTTTAAGGTCCTATCCCACCATGGCCATCTCCTCTTGGGGCAGGAGTCTGTGAGTCCATACCTCTTGTAGATCTCCCTATCAGCGTAAGAAACCTCCAAAAGTGAGTTAGATGCTGGTGTGCACCATGGGGAGAGAGAGTCTGAACCCACTTTAGCCTGGTTGGTTTCCTCCACCTCCTCATAATCTCATTGGGATCATCCAAACTTTTAAACCTGAACTTAGTAGGAAGGAGGAAATTGTTCAGAAGTGCAATGTTCAAAGGTCAACTTTCTAATCACTGATTTGATTTAGGTTTTAAAAGTGATGTAGTGATAGACAGGAAAAAATGTAAGGCATAGGAATGGGGAAAAGAGAAAGAGTGGAGCAGATGGAAAAAAGGGCTTGGAGCAGGGAGAGGCAGAGATTCACAACCGGTGTCAAGAGGAGGCACCTCTGTCTTGGGAGAGTAGAGGGGAAAATTGCACACTGAGTCATCAAGTCTGGATGAGAACATCGTCTTGCTTTGGTTTCCCTGGCAGACCCTGGTATCTCGTGCACGGTCCTTCTCTGTCCCAGTTTCACCAGTGCCCTGGCTGGTTGCAGCCACCCACTGCACTCCACATCATGCTTGAAGCAGGCACGGGGAGCTGCAATTAGGACCTTGAGGTAAAAACTGCTCAGACCCAACAAAGCTCTCCCAAAGTACTCGCACAGAGCAAGCTGGTGGTGAACAAACCCAGACGACGTGGTTTAAAAAGCTCCCAGCCCAGAGTCAGCATTTCTGCCCTGACCTGCCTCATGTATTATTTAGTGTGGGACTTGTTGATGTGCACTTATATTTTTCTCCCGGTGGAGTTGATGATCTTTCCCCTGCACAGCCTCGCGCAGACACAGTGGTGGGTGGGCTGTGGATGGAGCAGGTGCCCATCACCAGGGGGATTAGAGATAGGGCATTGGAGGATGGACCTCATGGACATGACTGTCACTGGCAATGGCAGGGGACAGAGTGGGGGGCAGGGGTGGGAGAGGAGTCTATGGGAGAGAGAAAAGTGGGAGAAGCGCAGTTGGAAGTGAGTGGTGTTAATGAAATATTCAGCAGTGGTGGACCTAGACGCATTGCCGAAATTGCAGAGGCAGGAATGATTAATATTTAACAGGCTAAGCTGCCACTTGGCTGCTTTCTGCACATAGATTCCACCCCCACATATATACACACCCCCTCGGTCCTTCTTCCCACCCTCCTGATCCCCCAAACTCCTGCCTCCACCACTCAAGTCAATGGCTCCCATCGGCGGGGGAGGTTCCTGGGCCCCTCCGTGAGGTTTGCCCAAGGGAGGACAGGTCCAAGAGTTGCCTGGTGGGAAAAGTGCCGGGAGGGGGCATGGTGGGGGAGGTAGTTGAGAGAAAGCACATCATTTATTTTTCATGGGGATGGGAGAGCAGGTTGTCCTATTTAGTCACATTAGATGCTCTGTTAACACAACAGGAAGAAAAAAAAAAGAAAGAAAGGATGAATAAATGCTTGTAGCTGAAGAAGGCTGTTCGCTGCTTCTCTGGGCAAATAGGGACTGGTCTTTCAGGGGGTTAAGTGTTTTGGCTCCAGCCAAGTCTCCCTTGAGGTGTCCTGTGTAGATGATGGACAGCCAAGAAGTCAGGGAGTGCACAAGGCTCTTCATCTGCCCAAGGTGTGGGCTGACATTCGGGACATTCTCACCCACTCTTCCATCTGGTGTGGAGACAGGTGAGTCCCAGCAGACTGGAGGAGATCCCTATGGGCATGCCCATAATAGATCCCTCCTTGTTCTCTCGCAAACCCTCCCCAGACTCTTCTTTGCATGGATACTTTCTCAGGAGCTGTTTCCATGCTCACCAAGCCATGGTCTCCATGGGTTGAGCTTTTTCCAGATCAGTTTTCTTCCATCTTTAGTTACACATTTAGGTAGATGTTTTTTGATCCAGGAGTCATCTGAGCACTTGGGATCTCTTGGTACAGATAGGTCTTAGCCCATCTATGCACCTTCAAAGTGGTAAATCAACACAGATAGATACTGAGAAGATGTAAGCTACCCTTTTATTACCTGCCATTCCTCCTTAGGTCTCCACAGGTTGGCTAGATGTGTGCCTTGTGCAGACAGGTGCCTATTTGATAGCTGGATGTCCCTCACACTATGTTTTCAGCCCAAAGCCCACCCTATGCTGGGTCACACATCCATGGCAGATGAAGAGTCACAGGAAACCCCCAAAAAAACAAGTTGTGGTGTGCTGGGCTGCGAAACGTGCCAAGAGCACTACCTGTATCTGTCGTACACCACCTGGGGAAGGAAACCCATCCTGCTCATCCTTTCCACAGCTACTGCTGTGTCACGATGAGGGTAAATCAGGATAGATGTAGGGTGTGTAAACCAGACGTGGGCACAAGCTGGATGGTCTGTGGCAGGAGGAGGGACCCTTGTCGAAAGACCCAGGACTGGCAAGAACAGACAACTTGTTTTCTATGGAGTAAGCGGGGATTTGTCCGTGATGGTATAGGAACAACCAGAATTAGAAAGGAATAAAGAGTGAATTCTTCCTTCATCCCAAGTGTGTTCCCTCCAGGGCAAAGGTCAAGTGCATTGTGTGGCAGTGTTTGGCTTCAGAATAAAATAAGTGACAAGAGCGAAAACCCGGGGCATGCACAGGGACTGAATAAAGAGGAGCGTGGGCTAGACACCAGAAACTGCTCTCTCACCCTCGGGGTCATTAACATGTGCAATAGGTGACCTCATGACATGGTAGAGGGGCAATGGAGACACTCATCTGAGTCATTTAAATGCTGGCTTGAGTGCATGCAGCTATTGATGAAAGTGTATTTCTGAGCATAGCTATTGGTAAAGTGACCAGCTCCTCTGATAACATGGAGATCAGGCCTCTTGCTCCCATGGTTTGCTGGATTTTTCTCTCATCTCTGCTCTCTGTTTCTCCATGGAAAGAGGGAGCTCTGTTGGTGTCTTTCTCTAGGTTGTCTCCCCATCCCATACGGATTCCATAGACAGAGTCCACTCATCACTTCCTAGAGCAAATGCTCCCGTGAATGAAAGGGGTTCAGCATAAAGCATGAGGCGCTGATGGAGATGGAATTTGTCCACAGCTTTTGTAGAGGGGCAACTTAGTAACTCCGTAAAATCCTGGCAAATTATGCTGGATGGACACCTCAGAAAGTTCATCCTTTGTGGTGAAGCTGGATCAAGCCTAAAGCATACCCAGATAAAAGTCTGTCTTGCCCATTCTTCAGCATCTCCCGCAGATGACCTTGCTCACCATCTGTGCCCAACTTAGTTCAGTGCTGACTGATTTGCCCTTTACTTGAGGTCCAGCTTGATGACACCAAGGTAAGACACTGCACTGCACAGATTTTGTCTTCCTTGGCCAAGGAGGGAGTGAGATGGCTTCTGGGATAATGGAAATATTCGTGGAGGACGTGTAGGGGGGTGCAGGTTAATCTCAAAGTCTTCCCAACAGGCAAAGTCCTGGGAGCTCTGTGGTGGTGCAAATCCTCATTGCATGTCCTCACTGAGGAAGGGGCTTCTTGCCAAGGAGAAGGAGCCTGACTGGAGGAGAACACCTTGTTGTGATGCAGGGTACCAAAGCAGATGTTTTCTGTCCTTCCCTGAGTCTTACAGCTTAGGGTTAATTTTTACTACCTTGAAACATAGTGAAGGAGCTTCTCTAGTATCCCATTGTGGTTTCAGGCTTGACTCTAAAGAGTTCCTTAGACTATTGACTGATCTCATTTATTTATTTATTAGTCAAGAGCTTCTCTGAGTTCCTATTATCTCTTTCTCAAGTAAACTTCAGATAATCTCTCTTAGAGCTCAGGCTCTTTGGGGCTGGCCAATAGTAAAGATAAGTTTGAGCTGCAGGCTCATGTCTGAAGTTGGATCTGGGTTTGGGATTTTGGTTCAGAGATTTTCCATGCTGTGATATGGCTATTCTCAGAAAATTTGAGATGTTCTTCAGAGATATACATTCAAAGGGGTGGAAATCTTACAGGAGTATATCGTATAGGATAGTTTCACCCATCTGTTTCAAACCACCTGAATACAATGTCAAGACTGATGTGTCTAGATCTGGTGTCACAACTCCTAAACTAAACCATGACCTCATCCAAATTCTGCATCCTTCCTTTTGATTTCATCCTTAGTTCCTTTTTGTTCAGATTTCCTGCCTAAAATGTCATTGATTCACCTTGAGGCTGTTCAGTAACCAACACCTCAACATGGCAAGGAAGACAGAATTCTGCTCAGCGGGTTCTCCTCTCTGACAGGGTTGAAATGCAGCCCCAAAAGGATGGAGATTGTCTTGATATTTGGCCTTGTATCAAGATTTTCTCACGTCATATTGAAGAAGGCTTCTTGGAGACCTCGACAGAGACAAAGCATAGGCATAGGCTAACAGAAATTGCCACATTAACTCCCCCAGCTACAGCAAAGGTGCTGCAGGGTGAGATGTTGGGAAACAATTGATGTGCTCTTACACCAACATGACCTGTGAGAGTGCCAGGCCTGGAACTCAAGCATTAATAATGGATTACCAAAACCAGCCAGCTGTGAGGGAGCCACTTCTTCCTGCTTAGATAATTCCCCTCTCTGAGAAGGAGAGCTATTGATTATGATACCGATTCCTTCCTCCCTAGTGGAAGGGCTACACCCCACCATTGCCGCCGGTGACACTGAGCTCTCTCCTCTGCACACACCATGCTCTGCTCCAGCAATGGAGATAGCCCTCGTGTACAACCGAGACTGGAAGCTGTCTGCATCTCTATTTCCTCATTAGAAGATCCAGCTTTGCAATTCAGCACTGGTTTCTCACGAGGCCCCAAGGAGTGACGTCTCTGAGCACCATGAACCTGGCTAGACCAGCATTGACCTTGCAAGATCCACAGCATAAGGGGTATGGATGAATGGTTTGTGCAAACACCCTCACACATCGACGTCTCCTACCTTCATGTCCTGCTTGAGCTGAAGTCCCTGGTGGGACTGGAGGGAGGAAGAGGAGAAGACCCTGAGCATGCTCATGGTAATGAAGACTTATATTCATGGACTGAGCTGAAAATTTGTGTCCATTTGGGTTTGGGCCAGCCTGAAACAGGAATGATTTGCAAGTCTATGGCACCTGTGAATAGAACACTTAATTTAATCTATTTTCCAAGGAAAAAAAGATGTTTGCAATTGCACAGATTTGTGTGTGCATCTACCACAGGTCTGTCCACCCAGTGACGCTTGAGCTCATCAGCCAGCCTTAACCACGTTTAGCTGTGGTTGATAAATGCGGTCTAAATGGATACCATGAAAAGAAGCAATTGGATATTAACACCAAAACCCTACTAACAGCCTGAGAGAGGGCAAGCCCAACCTCAACGAGACACTGGAGAATCCACCTGGGAGAAGAAAGCCCTGGGTGTGGATGGGTGCTGAGCCCCGGGGTGAGGTGAGGGGAGCACACACAGGCTGGTTGGGAAGGGACGTCTTGTGAATCTAGCCCGAGAAATAGAAACCCTCTTTTTTTGACAGAAATGCTGAAATGAGACATGTGAGTAGTTTGAGTCTTGTTGATGGGAAGAAATGAGATTAAATGAAGAGTCAAATGGTGCAATGGGAAGGAATCCCTGGAGTCTGCTAGTTTAGGGCATAAAAATTATTTTTGGAAAATACAAAATAACAATAATAACAATAATAATGATAATACCCCCAACCTCTTACCTGCTACAATAACCTGCAGACTGCTTGCCTCCTGGTCTTCTTGTCCTCCACAGACATCTCTTCAGAACAAAAATCAGCTCTGCTGAAGTTCATCAGGAAGCTTCATAATGAAGTTGCTGTGAATTTACCATAAAGTAGCAAAAAAAAAAATGCAGCCCTAAATTCTAAGATCTGCAAAAACCTGCCCTTACCTGGACCCAGTACATCCACTGGGGTGCCCAGTATAAACTCCCTCAAACTGCCATGCCAAAAACTCGCCCAAAAGAGCCAAACTAGCTTGCCACAAGCCTGGCTGCTCACCATGTGACAGTATACCGATTTTCAGAAATCCCGCTAATATCTGAAATCCTCGCTCAGAGCCAGGTGCTATGATGGGAAATCCAATCATTTTATACTGGTCAGCAAGTCAGCCTTGCCGAGCATATGGGTTAGTCAATAATTGGCTTTAATTAAGTAAAAGTTGTTTCATTAATATTGTTTTAAATGGATAAGCTGCAAAATCTACCTGTGGGAATCTCAGGGTTAGGGAAGCCTTGCAGTGTGTATTATTGCAATTTAAATGAATAAGGGCTGAGATACCAGAGAATGAGCACGGGAGGAAAAAAAGGTAGCGGAACACAGGCTCAGATTTAAGAAACCAGAGTATTTGCTTAACCTGAATATGAGTAAGTAAAAAAAAAGAGATTTTGAAGGGAAAAACATGATCTATTGAAATCTTACACTAAAAGCAGTTCCCACTGAGTGTGCCATCTCCCTTGGTGGGTCCTGCAGATGCTGGCAGTGGCTGAACCACACCATTCGCACTGTATTGAGCCAGCCTCTGACAGGAACCCCTATAGCTTTTTGGCTTGGGGATTAGTAAAAACCCCAACCAACCTCTTTTTGCTTTTATTACCCCAATTATTTCTGTCTTAAATAAAACTCTTCTTTTTACCAAGAAGTGGATGCAACTTCCTAGTTTTCTCTAGTCTGGAGCACAGATTTGACACTGGACAGCCCAGCTGCCATGGTTTGGAGAGCATTGAGCTGGGAAACGCCTTTTCTTCTCTTTCAAGTTGTGAGTTTAGATCTCATCAAACACCGACAAGCTGACATGTGCTCCTGGGTGCCACCAAACCTTGTCTCTGCCATGGTTTCATCAATGGCATTTTGGCTGTCCACAAGATGCAGGATGGAGCTGTGGGTTTCTCCAGCTGAAAAGCCAAGCACCGGAGGGAGGGATGCTGTCCCTGAGCTGTACCCCATAACTGCTGAGCACTCCTCTGTGCATTTCTGTAAGCCACAACTTTTTGTTTCCAGGCTTTTTTTCTTTTCGCACCCACGTGGTAAAGGCTGCATCGTCTCCAGACCACAGCTTTTGTTTTACAGTGTGTTGGTGTCCCCTTCTTCAGCGTTGGCTGCGACAGCCCAGGAGTGAACGGCTCCTGATTAACACCTTGTGCACGAAACCTGACATCTTGGCCCATTTTAAAATGCTCTTTTATCAGGTCACGCAGCTCCTTTGAAGGATCTTTGCATATTTCCAGAGCACAAATACCTACAAACAACTCCTGCTTCCTCCCTTCTCAGTCACTTACACCAGTGTTGGCAGTCTGCATTCTACATCGCCTGATCAGCAAGTTTCTCTTTTGACTCACGTCTTCTTGAATTAAAAACAAAATAAGGCAAAATGAGAGGCTTCTGCAATGAGAGTCCTGCCCTGGAAACCACGGCCAGCCAAAATGATAAATCTGGCCTTTTCCTCTTCACAAACTGACTTACACTTCTTTAAAACAGGTTGACACTGGGGTGGTGCTCACCTCAATTTGCATTACAGTAAATAATTGAAATTTTTGCTTCAACCCTTTTATTTTGAGCATCTTTTCAAAATTAACAAAATCAGGTTGCTCTGTTCCCAAGTGAGACTTTGCACACAGCAAAATAACGAAGTCTAAATACAATATGAGTAGTTATTGGAGTAAATATATGCACCGCCCAAGGATGCCCATGGCTACAGAACTGCCCTACCTGTGAGGAGGTGCCACATGGAGTTTTCTGCAGTTTCATCTTCACACGCTGGTGTGGATGTAGCCTTTGGCATTTTGTCAAGAAAAGCCCAACTTCACTGAACACTGTGGATCAAGTAAATGGCTGTTTATTAAAATTGTGCCTCAGCCAAACACAAACTGTTGGACTCAGTTCGGAACCAACCCGGTGAAACCGCATGGTCTGTGGTGCAGAAAAGGCTGACATAACTCTCAGTTCCTGGGAAGTCCAGGTTTTTCTTGCAGTTGATAGGAAAAGAACATTCCCCTTGGCAGGTGTTTTATTTTTCATACAAACTTGTGTTATTGTCCTAAAAGTCAGACCCAGAAGGTTCCTTGATACATCCTCTAGTTATCTGTGAAGTCTGACCGTTTCATATAATTATCAAATCATTAAGGTTGGAAAAGCCCTCTGAGATCAACTATCCAAGTCCAACTATCAACCCAGCCCTACCATGCCCACTAAACCATGTCCCCAAGTGCCACATCCTTATGCTTTTCTCCCATTGATCTCCTTTTACCACCTGTGAAATCCAACTCTTCCCCATGACCTTGTTCTTCTTCTGTTGTCTTCTGACACTGGCAACCATCACATCTGCCGATTCCTTCTGTCCAGACCAGAAGTTTGAGCTCCAGCCAGGAGCTCATCAGTGGCCGAGTTATTTGCTTGGACCACTCTCCAAAAAACACAGTCGGTGATAAACAAATTGACCAAGCCCCATGCTAGCGCATGCAAGGTCAGCTGCAGACTGTACTGTTTTTCACCCTTCTTTTTACTACAGATGAAGCAGATGAGGGACCTCATCATTTTGAGTTCTTCTGCAGATCCTTACCGTGCAAAGCATCCTTGAATACCCTATACCCTCCCACACTGGGCAAATCTGGAAGCCCCCATCCTGTCTCACATACCCACCCATGACCATGACCAATGATGCCCTCTCCTCCCAGCCCCAGCTAGGGGTTGACCTGACCCCCACAGCAGTGGCCACCCCTTCTGTTGAAAGCAGCTGGATTTTGGCATGCTTCTGTAAAGGAAAGGAAATTTATTATTTTTTTCTTTCTTCTTCTTCTTCTTCTCTCCTGCATTTTGATGGGGCTGGAGATCTCTCGGTTTCCCTTTTTATCAATTAGGAGCACACACACACGCTCTCCCACTCTCTCCCACCCCTGCTCTGCTTCCCTCCCGGCTCCCCTTGGCTGCTGGTTTCAGACAAAGATGTGTGAGTCCTTTGATCTGCCTGGCAGCCAGCACTGGGGGATTGGCTTAGAGGTTAATTACACCCCAGCCATCTCCAGCTGGGGCAGGGAGCCATTGGGATGGAGAGGGGGCTGTCCCCACTCCCCGCCAGCTACAAACTTCAAGGGGACAGGAGGGCAAGGAAGGTACCACTGAAACCCCTTTTGATATGACAAACGGGCTCCTTGCTTGCCTCTCTGGTTCTTGTTTTGTTTGTCTAACTGGTGTTTGAAATATGGATGAGCTCTCAGTCCTGAGGGTCCGGCCACTGTCTTAACAAAACCTTGTCTTCTTCCCGCCTGGGCAAAGCTGAAGTTGAGCTCTCCTGTCCGTCCATCTCATCTGTCCGTGTGTCCTTGTCCAGGAGCCCCCTGTCCATCTCATCAGGAGATGCGGAGATTCTCTCTCTGTGGCTGACTTGCTCTGCAATTACCTTTTTTTTCTTTTTTGTTCCTTCTTTCTTTTAAATCCACTTAAATCCCTCTGTGCCTCGGTTTCCCAGTTTTCACCATAAGGGTGAGAAGCATTTATCCGCTCCTCAGGGTTGGATTGAGGCTGATTGTTTTGCTTGTCCAACACCCCAAGCAAAGTAGTGCCACAGAAGAGAACTGTTGATGTAATCCCCCCTGCATTAACAAAATCCTCCCCAAAAAGGATGCTTCAGGGCAGGATGTGATTGGATTTCAGTTGCTTTGCTGTGCTTGTAGACTCCTCTGTTGGCTTTGGAGCTCCCCCACCTCATCTAAGTGTGGGGCTGGATCCCATGGGGTGATCCCAAAGGATCCCATGCAGTGAGCAGAGGGAACCACAGCCAATGAGACCAACCCTTCAGTAGGACCAAAGGTGGGCAATGGTCTGCACCCCTGGGGCATCGTGCAGCCCAGACTGTGCAACCCTGTGCCTGGGTCTGGGTCTTCCTTCGAGCAGATTCAGGACAAAATCCAAATTCCTCATGCAAAATACTTTTCTATTGCAGTCAGAAACTACAGCCAGCTCTGCTGCCTGTCAGTGGAAAGTAGCAATGATTTGGGGCAAAATGTGCCTGTCTGGAGAACTTGCAGGAAGTGATCGGACTGTGGGGCCAAGTGAACAGTGGACATGCATCTGCATTTATGATTTTGCTGGCAAATGGAACACACAGATTTGGAAACTTGGACTATTTTATGTATGTTTTAAGCTTGTTGGAGGATGGGACAGTGGGTTTTGTTGCTGGGGTGTAGATGTGCTCAGTGGCCTTTTTGGATGATCACAGGACCATGACTAGTTACAGCCTCAAGCCAATGCTCCTGCTCCAATCCATGGCCATGGGCTGGCAGATCTGGGTGAGATGGTCTGGATTGACCGTGGCTTTATGGAGAGGGCCTGACCCTCATGTTGGGGGTCTCACAGAGCCCAGTGTGACCCCCGATCCTCCCCAGATGCCCCCAGGGTCTCCTGCTGACTCAGCCAAGTGACATTATTCGCCATTTCCTCATTAAATGCTCCTTCTCAAGTTGTTTGCAAATGAGTATATTAAATAAGACATCTAAAAAGTTGATCCCCTCTTGTTTTAGAGGACCTCTGTGGGGCAGTCAGGGCACAAGAGGGGAGGATTTGAGGAGAAAAATTGGCTCAGAGAGTCTGGAGCTGGAGACTGCCCCCTAAAAGCAGAGTCCCAGCCAGAGAGTGAATGGTTAACCTCCCCCAGCCTTGAACCCTACCGGGCTTTTTTTTGCCTTTTTTTTTTCTGTAATAATGAGAAGAGGAGTGTGCGCATCGCAGTGTGATTATTACCTGTTTATTTTTTCATGAGGCTCCTCCGCTGTGTGTCACTTCAGTGTCATCATCCGTAAACACATTGATTTAACCATTACTTCGGAACAGCACTCGCCAGCTCTGCAGACTGGATCTCTGTCCCTAGGGGGGACCTGGAGTGACGGAGTGGGCTCAGAGCTCGTCCTCACTCCTCCTCCCTCCTCTTTTTCTGTTCACCTCTTCCTTTCCTTCCTGCTTATCTCATGCTCCACCTCCTGCTCCCATTCAGCTTTCTGTCCCCTTCTGCCACCCGCACTCGAAGGACACCCATGACTGCTGCCCCTGCTCTGTGTTTCGGGCATCACCGCTTGCCTTGGGCTGTGCCACTTGATGAGCACCCCTGTGTCCTCTGAGGGATGCTCCAAGGGAAGCTTTCCTGCAGAAGCTTTTGATGACAGGAGATGGCCATGCAGTGGGGGTCTCTGTGGACCTGGAGGGTGGGCTTCGCCTCCTCTCCTCCAAAGGTGTGTGAGCAACCAAACCTGCCTTTTTATTATTAATAATATTTTTTTTTACCATCTAAGGAGTGAGCAGTCATTGGAGGGACATCCTATAAGGGGGTCCTCAGGGTGGTCCCTGGAGCTGTTTCTCTCTGGATAAGAAGGGAAATGGCCAGCTTAGATTATAGACCCCCTCGCTAGAAAATGGCCTCAAGTTGCACCAGAAGAGGGTTAGATTGGATCTGAGGAAAAATTTCTTCCGTGAAAGAGTGGTCAAGCACTGGAAGGGGCTGCCCAGAGAAGTGATGGAGTCACCATCCCTGGAGGTGTTCAGAAAATGTGTGGATGTGGCACCTGGGGACATGGTTTAGTATCTCTTCTCCTCCTTTCACTCAGCTCAGTTTGAGTCTGTGAGGCTTGGAGTCAGTGCTTGCTGTCCTCAATGTCCTGGTGGTGCAAAGGGAAAGCCTTGAGGTAGGGGCTTGAAATATTTTATTTTCAAAATATCCACAAAGATGCTTGGAATAAACTGAGAAAAATCAGGGAAGAATATTTGAACTCAAAGCTTTACAACAGATCCTTTTTTCTGATTCTTTTTCCTTGTTATTATCCTCAGAGCTACCAAGGGCCAAGGAGTCTCCTCACCCCTCATTCCCACCCCACCAATGGGCCAGTTTGCTCTGAGCCTACCTTCTCTCTCAGAGGGGAAAAAGTCCAGAAGAATTGCTGGCGTTATTTGGAAGCAGAGCAGTACCTCAGAAGGGATGACAGGCAGAGCTGGGCACATCATTTCCCAAACTAATTCCCCCCAGACACCCTTGTGCTGAGGTACTGGTGGCACTTGGGGAGATGCCACAGCATGGTGCAGCCCTGCCTTTCTGCCCAGATGCCTCTGAGGTCTCTAGGAGGCACATCTGGGCTGATGTCCATCACCAGAGAGTTGGGGACTGGTGGTGCAGTGGAGTACACATGGACGCTGTTTCACGGTGAGTGCCACCCACTGAAGTGTCCTTGGGTAAAGAAGTCATTTAATGTCCCATGTGCTTCCTCTTTGCCTCTGCAAGATGGAGGCAGCCCCTTTCCCACCTCCTCAGGTCTGCACTTACGAATCCATTGCAGCTCTGCAGCTGAAAGACCTATCAGTACCTCGCTAAAATGGCTTTGCTCATCCCTACTGCTCACGAAGGAATCAGCCGCAGTCCCTCAGGGACCCTTTTGTTCTGCTGTCAAGGTCCAGGCTTCTGCACTGAGTCTGACAACCCCAAACGCTTTTGCAGAAAAGCTCCATCTGCGTTATTTATTGTTGTTGGGACTGGTGTGCTCAACAGTCACACTCACCTGCCCGGGATGACACAATGCCTCCATGGCCCTGTTGCTGCTGATGCACGGCTCCATTCTACAGTGGTGTGAGCGTGGCCACGTCATGGTGGATGATGAGTATGGCCAAGTCACAGTGGATCATAAGCGTGGTCAGGTCATGGTGAATCAGGGTCTTTCTTGGCCAAGAAGAAGGTTCAGGTGCCTACACAAGCAAGGGATGCTGCAATTGGTTCTGCTTTAGGAGAGAGATGAGGAGCACATTCAGGGGCTGAAGGTGGAAGGTGAGAAGGCCTTGTGAAGGAAAGGGAAAGCATCTTCTCCTAAGCGTTTTCCACAGCATGGCAGAAAGGGCTAGGTCTGAAGACCAGCAAGGGGTTCCTGTCTCTATAGCAAACTTGAGAGGTGCAAGAAGAGAGGGTGAAAGCAGCAAGAATAGAGATGGCTTTAGGAATTCACCTGTGATGAAGACTGAAGAATTTCAAGGGACAGAAGTCTTATGAACACGGAGGACCTTCAGCAAACTCCTTCTGGGGACTTCCCAGCTCACATGGAAACAGGGCTTGGGGGCACAACAAGCTCACAAATCTCCTCCAGACCAGCACAGCCATGGGAACCTATAGGGCATGCAAGAGAAGTCCTGCCCATCTCCCTTGTCCATGGGGAAGGGGATTTGGACCTGGGGATTTCTCCTTTCTTGGAGAGGGGCTGCAAGGCTGGGCTGTCCATGGAGAGAGGACAGGTGGACAGGTGCTGGTGTGGATGACCAAGACATTGGGAATGGCAAAGCCAGTGTAGGAGAGGAAAGAGGGATAGGGAGGCAATGGAGGAGAGGAAGAGGATGCAGAAAAGAGGAGGAAGAAAGGAAATCAGGGAGCAGAGCGAGGATGCACACTGGAATCCAGAATTCGGGGTATTTTTACCTCCCAGAAGCCACCCAGTTTTAGCAAAGTCCTTTTCCGTCTTTAATGAATTCTGGCTCCCTTCCCCCTGCCAGCCCCGGAGAAGATGGAACATTTCCAAGAGCAGGAGGGAGGGAGCGCTGAGAGGGGCTTGGAAATCAAATTTAAAGAGAGAAAAAAAGGGGAAAAAAAAGAGACTCCTCTTTAAAAGTCACTTTGCATCCCCTCCCCAAGCGGGAAGGGAGCACGGGTCATGTCAGAGCCCTCCGCCGATGTGCCTTGCCTTTGCCGCAGTGCTAATGACACTGGAAATATGCTAAGGAGCTGGCTGCGAGGGGCTTTTCTGCCGCGGTCACTTCCTGGGCCCTCAAAGAGGCTTTAATTGCGGGGCGGCGGGGACGGCAGGTGTGCTTGTCATGGCTAATCAGCGCGCAGGCCGCACTGGGCCTTGCTGCCGCTCCCCCTCCCCGCCTCGCCCTCGTACCCCCCAACTTTTCAACCATCGCACACCTGTCAAAATGATTATGGGAATGAGACTCCATCGCAGGCAGAAGGAGCACATTTGAAGGAAATCCTCTTTCTCCCTCGCTCTTGCCCTTTCTTTTTTGTGGGTTTTTTTCTTTTTTATTCTTTTGCTCACGTTCACTTGGCTCAAGAGGGATTAAAAGAAGGGGGGGAGGATAAAATCCCCCCTGGTAAATGGATCCCAAATGCACATTGTTGTCGGTGGGGTTTTATTTTCCCTGGTACATTCTGGAGTCGTAGCGAGGTTTCCATGCCGGGAGCTCATGGATGAAGCTGTAAAGCAGCAAACGAAAGGCAGCCCCTGTGAGAAACACCAGCCTGTTCGTACACATCTCTTGAACATGCATAAATATCCACAACATACATTTGTTCCCCAATATGGAAGCCTAGCACTTGCACAATAATGCAGAAAAACACAAATCTATAGCTGAGATTCCTCATGTCCCTGTCTCCACATGGCTTGGAAAGCAGCACTCAAAATATGCACAAACACGTGCACACAACAACCTCCTCATAAACACACAATTAACTCACCAACACACATGGATAAAGTGCCACAAACCTGTATTTGCGTGCACACGCGCGCGCACACACACACACACACACACACACACACACACACGAAGCCAGTGCAAATAATTAAAATACTTCAAATACTCCAAATACTCAGCCCCACATGCATATACACGTAACAGTGCCCCTAAGCAGCTTTCCTCACACTTTGGTGATTTTAACATACGTGAACAACGTTCTCTCGTTCAATTACTCGTGAAGTAGCAATTAGCAGTGAACAAAGCACATAAGTGATCTGCGCTGCCAGCAGCAAAGTCTGCAGAGGCAGCTCTGACTCAGAGGCCGAGTTGCTCCTTGTCACGCATGGACACCAGGAAACCGGTGGGATGGTTTAGAAAATAAAGTTAGAATAAAGTCTTTTCACTGAATTGCCCTTCTGCTCACCCGCATAGGACAGAGCAAGAGATGCCAGTCGGGATGCAGCCACCCGTGGAGATGCCAGCCCACTGTGGACAGACAGCTGGCCCTGCAGACAGATGGACAAGGGTCGAGCTCTTCTGACCTGCATCAGTGGGGCTGAGAGAGAGCTTATAAAACCCTTCTTAGTCTGTCCCTAACCTTTTAGCACAGGCGATGGGACCTGCTTCCCAACCTGTGAATAAGGAAATCCCACCAGCAGGGCATGGGTTGGGGGGAGAAGCAGGAGCTGTTGTTGTACAGGTTGTAACGCGGTGCCAGGTAAGGTGGGAGAGCTGCACTATATGTATATTTTATAGTACATGGAAAGTGACTTTTAAAGCATCTTCGGTGATGTTGTGATGCCAAGCTGAGCCCAAAGCTGCTCTGAATCTCAGTCGCTCTCATCCTGGGTTGTTTGGAAATATGTTGGTGACTCCCAGACAGGACTGCCTTGATGCAGAAAGAGGCCTTCAGAAAGGTTTAGCAGCAAACCTCCAAATTATTCTTAGCATAGGCAATGGCCCAAGCTCCTCTCCTCTCTTGAAACCTCACCCCGACACCTCCTCCCGCCTCACATGCCAACCCTCAGAACTTGACGAAACAGATCTGAAGTGATTGCCCAACTTCTGTGGACAACCTTATGGTGAATTTTGTTCACTTGTATCCAGTCTGAATTTCTCCTGTTTCATCATGTGGTTTAGAGCTAGGCTGGCTGAGAGCTGGGTTGGCCACTAAAACCTGGACAGACGCTCTCTATTAACCCCTCTCCACTCCCCTGAAGGGAAGAGAAAAGAGAATAAGGGAGAGAGACATTATGGGTTGGAAAATAAAACTGACAGGTTTAATTAAACAATAATACTAATACTACAGGATAATAATATAAATAGGAAAATAATGAAATATATACAAATATGTACAAATATATACAAAACCAATATAAAATCCTCCTCCCACCCTCCTCAAATTATGTATACGTCACCAGAGGCTCTGCAGAGCAGGGCACTGGTAAAGTCCAGACCGGACTCAGCAGCAGTGGGAGTAGGATGCAGGAACACAAGAATCAGGATCAGAGGCAGATGAACCAGCAGGGTCTGTTCAGGCTTTGACCATAGAAGGATCAAGATGGAAGGAAGCATCTGAGATGGAAGGGCTCCAAGATGGAAGAAGGGATCGAGACCCTCATGATCTCTTGGATTTATACTGAGTATGGCGTATGTGGGATGGAATACCTTGTTGGTCCGTTTTGGATCCTCTTCCTCCCCTGTATGTGCAGACACGGCACCCATGGTGAGACAGTTGGCCTTGAACATTATCAGTACACACTGTCTGGGAAACACATGCTGCTAGTTTTTAGCAAGTTCAGTCACTTTAAAGAGACTGAGCTGAAAAGTAAAATCACTAAATAGAAAATTAGTTCTATTTAGCTCAAACCAGGACACATCATATGCCCATTGTCTCTCGTTTTCCCACCATGCCCTAGCATGGAGACCCTAGCTTCAACTTTTTGTGATGTCCTTTTAGGCATGAGAAAGCTTTGATCAGAAAGATATGAGATGTCCAAAGCTGTCTCTTCTTCAGGCTAAACAAGAGGAGCTTCCCTAACATCTCATCAGAGAGCAAGGGCTCCAGCTCCCAACCATCCTGGTGGACCTCCACTGAGCTCAGTAGAGTTTGTTGTCTTTCTGGGATAGTGTCACATTCAGATAGTTACAATAAAGGAGCCTTCCCTTCAGTGCCCCAGAGCTCTACTGCACCAGGTAGAAAGACATGCATAGGAAGAAAAAAAATGACATCTCAGAAGTTCTGTAAATCCCAGATTTCTCTGAGAGGCCTTGGTCTTGTTAAATTGGTGGACAAGAAATGTGGGAGGTCAGAGACAGAAAATACCATTCACCACCAGCAGGAGCAAGAAACAGTGGCCAGTGGTAACCCAGGAGTCACCAGAAGATATGGAGAGCAGACCTGGAAAGCATTTCCAGAGGAAAGGAGCAGCAAGCTTTTGATGAAGAGCCATCACCATGGCTTTATGCACATCCTAATGCTTGGTGGACCAGTAATAGCCTTAAACATGGGTTCTGATATCCAGAGTCCAGGTCTCCATTTAACCTTGCATCCCTTACCTGACCCAGAGCATGAAAGAGAGAGGAAAAGCAGAATCTCCCCATATGAGAGGCAGCACTGGCAACCAGAAATGGGGGAAGGAGAAAACACAAGCGAAGGAGTGAGGACAGAAGAGCTCATTTTGTCTATTGAAAAGATTCTGTTTAATAAAAAATTGATGACATTTTAGCCTCTGAGGTAGGCCTGTTCCCCTTTAAAATGAATCCTATCACTCTATTTTTCATTTCACTTAGCTCCTTTCTGATAATCAATCAGACATCTTCTCCATCTCCTCCACATCGTGGGGTCCACCAGAGACCTTTGCATGTGTCCGCTTTTGAAGTGGGCGCTACTCAGTGTGAGAGGAGAGGCTTAGTCCTAAATAAATAAACAAACAAATGAAATAAACTCTTATTTTTGTTTCATTCCTATAAGGAATAATGCAAAGGGGTTCAAAGAAGAGAAGGGAAAGATGGTTAAAGCAAAAAGAACAAACAGTTCGAGCTTCATCCTGAGAGCATAGGTGCTTCCGAAATTATCTGGTTTGGGCTAAGCTCCTCTCTACGTGGTACCTGACCTCTCCTTCTCCACATTAACCATCAGAGGCATGGGTTGGACACAGGAATGGTTGCTCGCCATCTCTAAGGGAAATTTGGGCCCTCCATGTGCGGGTGGGCGTATGAAAACAAGTCAGAGGACATGGTCACTCATGTGAAGGAGTGAAGTTCATCCATCTCCCACAAGGCTCAGCTTGGACTTGTGTCCTTCTGTTGGGTGAGGACACAACTGTGGGGATCAGGATTGAAGAAACTGGCCAGGATTATCGTAGGTTTTTAGCAGTTGATCTCATTTTCTTCTGTAACTGGTGGAAAAAATACCTTATCGTGCAAGTACTTTGACTGGATTCCTCTTCTCCAGATTCCCAGTAAAATTGTCAAAAATTTGTCCTTGTTTCTCACGGTGATTTAGACTAATGTTCCTTTTTATTTTATTAAATCTTTCTTTTTGTGCTTTCTCTCTCTTCCAATGACACTTTCCTTTTCTCAAATATTCTGTTTTCTCTAGGAAAATCAGAGGGGGAAAATCTACCGGCGATATTCCTCAGAATTTCTTTTGTTTTGTGTTGGTCTGAAAAACTCCATCACTCTTCTTCTGGCCACACATGGCCTTGGATAGAGAAAACACTTTGGGTTTCTATGAAATACAGAGACATTTCAATAGAGTTATGCTCCTTGGGAAGAGTGGGAAATTGATAATAACATAAAGCATAGGGAAATTTGCCCTTGTATATTACTGTGTCTGCCTGGTCCAGACTGCTACTCCTCAGCCCATCAGGTACAAGATCACTTGGGCATGTAGATATTTCAGATTTTGCAAGTGAAAACCCTAAAATCCCCTAAATTGGAGGGAAAATAAGGAATACAGGCATACATCCAAATCACTCAGCAAGTCCATGATAACACTAAGAGTTGAGCCCAAATCCTGTTTCAATGAGCTTTATCAAAGGGAGCCAGCTCATTCACCTTGATGGAAGAAAGCCCTCAGTGAAAATGAACATGGGCTCTAAGATCTACTCCTACAAATTGATTTATGTTGATATGCCACCCTTTTGTTAACATATGTCTCATATGACTGTTTCACCAGACCCCCCGGGAAGTCCTGTCTCCATCCACTGGAGTCAAAACACAACTGGGTGTTACTGGACACGTTCAGCAAAGCACACACCAAAGCTCACAAGGTGCCTGGTCCAGTCCTCACCTCACTCAGTGTCATCTGATTTATTTAAAAGCAGCTTGGGAAATATCTTTAGCAAATACCTTTCCCCAAGCTACACCTCTCAGCCATTCAGCTGAAAGGTAGTGTAGATCATGCGTGTCGTTCTTTCTTTAAAATTTTAATCTTAACTTTCAAAAAACAGATGCTTAGAGAACTCAAAAAAAGAGTCACTAGCTCAGTGAATTCCTTAGCTGGATCTCTGGCTCATCTGGTCTGATACTGGGGATGTTCACCTGGATGTTCTGCTCCATAAACAGCATTGTTGAAATGCCAAAAGCCTGGACGAAGGTGTTTAGTTGAGCACGAAGTTTTGTAGGAGTATCCCTTCTCTCCAGACAGCTCAGCCTTGAGGTTTCGGAGGGTAAGAGGATCTTCAGGGTCATCATGAGACTCAGTGGGACATCCTGAAGGAAACAGCTGGGAACTCTTGGCTTGCATCAGCCCATGGACTGGGGACTTGGTGATGTTTGAGCCAAACCATGAAGTTACTCATCTCACATCTCCCCGGCTTGCACTCAGGTCTATGGGTGAAGCCATAGGAGGCTCTGCATCAGGATCTGAAGCATTTTGGAAGGAAAACAAGTGCCTGGGAAGAGCTTTCCACCTGCTCTGGGGGACAAGGGCAGGAAAGGGGCTGAGAGAAGAGGCCAGACAGAGATGCAGAGAGAGGACGGTCCAGGAGGACAGGGCCTGTTTTCTGCACCAAAAAGCAGTTCTGCAAGCTTCGCCTAATTGCACAGAGGTGTTGGCAGCATGTCAGCACTGTGGAAAATCAGGAGAGGTTAAGATCATGTTAATTTGTACACACACAGGGGGATCGGGGGGACTGGAGGCAGGGGAGGGTGGATGACAAGAGGAGGAGGTGGAGGAGAAGGGAGAAGACTTGCACACGAAAATGTTGGGTTTATGTGTGTGGGGGGGGTCCATTTCCAAAGCAAGAATACAAATGATCCCAACAAAGCCCAAGCTGTCCTGAAACCCTGTAGCCAATTAGTGCACATCAATATTTAATCAGATCTCGCTATTGTGCAGCCTGGACTGTGCTACCCCAGCCCCTGCCACACTCACTCCTTCCCATCACAGACACACTGTTATGACACATAATGATATTGTCAATGAATAATTTAGAGCAGTTTTTTTCTCCTCTCCTCTCTCTGTCTCTCTCTCTCCCCGTGCCCTTATTAGCAGAAAATGTGGAGCAACTTCTGGGAGGAGACGAAGAAGGAGCTGCCTCTGTGAGGTTGAACCAGGACCAGCCCGGCCTCCTGCCTTCCTCAGCCATCTGTGATCCAGTGATCAATGCTCCCAGGACAGGCTGGAGGTGACCTTCCCCTCGTGGAGGGACTGGGCAAGAAGCTAAGAAAGTTGGCTTGGGAAAACTCCTTAGACTGAGCCATTTCAATGCCAGGGGTCATGAGCAGTGGGGAGAACAGCAGCCCAATGTGGCAGAAGATGTCCAAGGAAACATCCCTGTGCCCAAACTGGTGAAAGGAAGAAGTTCAGTCCTTGAGTCTCTTGCTGGGCAGCATAGGAAAAGATTAAACTTCCTTAGGTGGCTCCATGGGTGTAGCCCCGAGTCCTTATAGACACCAGTGTGAGCGGTCACTTTGGTTGGGTTGCAGGACACGGAGTAGAGGTATCAAGGATGCTGTGGTGGGACGTGATCCATGGAGGTTCATGGTCCTTCTTGTGTGGTCAGTGAGGGGCATCCCCTTGCAGGACCTCCCCTGTGTCATGGTGGTGTTGAGGAGCATTGAGCCGTGTCTCCATCTTTACCAGGGTGAACTGTGTCTCCACCCCTCAGAGGACATGGTCACTCATGTGCCATCCCTACCAGGGTGAGCTGTGTCTCCATCCCCATTAACCTCTCCGTTTATTTCTTACAGCTGACTGATCCCTGTGTTGATCCTTCAGTGAAATTGTGGGGCAAACGGTGGTGGAAACCCAGAGCTCAGAAATTACTCTTTTATTTTGCAGATTAATCTGAGTCTAATTGGGAAAGTCATTGAATGTGAGCTATTTTTCTGCTTGATACACTCTCTTTCCAGTTCTAGTCTCCCATCAATAGCTTTTGACCTCGTGTCTGTCAGGCTCTGCCTTTTTCATTAGTAACACTGAACCTGCTGGTTGAAGTCAGGCTGTTGGGATGAGGAGTCTCAGGGATTATGATGTTCCTACAGAATACAGGTGAATACAGAAGAGGACTAAATTAGCTCCTGCGTTGTGGGAATGGGATGGGTAATGTAACTCCTGGGTGCCATGTCCAGTATGGGTGACAAGGGAAGCAAAAATTATCTCTATCAATGTTTCTTCTAAAAATTACAAAAGGTCTTCTCCCAGCATTTTTGTCACCGAAAACAGAGATCTTGCTTGGCTGATATTATTTTGGGGAAAGAAAGGCTTGTCCTGCACTGGAGTGTAGGAAATCCAGTTGTCTCCTGACATGGGTCTCTGATATAGAGACCAAGCATCTCTGATCAATAATTCAGCCTTCCCTTCCATGCCTCCCATGCTTATCTGATTTTTTGGTGCCACTGCAAGCCCAATTTAACTGCTAGGTCCTGCACGTATGGATTCAAACTGGAGAGCTGTTCCCAATGGGACTGAAAGCTCGGGAGTGGGGCTGCAGAGACATCCGTTCCACCACCTGCATGTTGGTGGTCCCGCAAAGTTTTCCCGGAGTTTCACAACAGGTGAGGGACTGTGCCCTTTCTTGTGTTTTATTTGCATACCAAGCAAAGGTAATGTCTGGTTACACCCCCAGGGTTTCATCTCCTTCAGGGTCTGCATGCAGAGCTGGAGCAAACCCAGCAACTCCCTGTCCAGCGCTCCACGTCACCAGCACAGCATCAAAGCTCCTTCGTCCTGAATGAAATCATTACTATTGGCAAAATAATTGCAACAACAAAACTACTAAAAGCCCCGTTTGCACTCCTTTCATCTCGGCTCAGCCAGGATCCAGCCAGCCTTCATAATGTGTGCTTTTAAAAGGGAAGAGGAAGAAGGGGAGGAAATCTTATTCCTCTCCTCATCTTTATCAGGGCATCATCGGCTATTCTCATGCTATAAAGCACAACATTATTTGAGTTTAGGGGATTTTTTTTGGTGGTTGTTTCTAAAGCAATGAGTGTCAAAGTTGATTATTGATCGAGAGCGAGGGATCTGAGGGCTGCATGAGGAAAACTGACTGATTATTCAGAACCTTTTCTCTCTTCTTTCCCTTTCTTTCCTTTGCATCACGACGGGATTGATCGACCCCATCTTCATTATCTCCTCTTCTCCTTTCTCTCTTCTGGCCCCTACTGGGGATTCCTGACTAAACTATGGCTGGACTCAATTGATCCCCCACAACTCGCGCAGAGGAAAAACTGCACCGCTGCATAATTCAAAAAGCAAACACAGAGAGGAGAGGCAGGGAGGAAAAATCAATACGGCTACAACCGATCCTGCAGATAAATGAAGCAGCGGGTGCGAACAGGAGGAGGATCCCTGACATCCGCCAAAGTTCAGCGATTTGGAGATGGGCTCAGATGGGCCAGCTTGGAGCCCTTTTGGAGGGTCAGGAAGGGAAGGGACCCTTGCCTGGCTCAGCAAACATCCCGGGGTGTGGGAAAGCCTGGGGAGGATTTAGGGAGTGTGGCAGGGATATCCTCTTGCTCCTCTTCCTTGTTAACTTTCAGGGTCCTCCTGCCCCCTTTCCAGCCCAAGCTGGGCTGTTTCAACCTCACACTCCATAGCCATGGTGGTTTTCCTGCCAAACTGTTGCTCCAGTGCCCTGCTTTTGCTGGGATAGAGTTATTTTCCTTACAGGAGCTATTAAAATTTTCAGTTGGGCTCTCACCCACAGATGTTTATGTTTTTTCAAGGTTTGTTTTGCCTGCACCTGTGGTTTTAATCTCATTTGTTTATTATTTTTTTTCCTCCTCTCTGCACAAGAGGATGGGGGAGATGAAAGCACAGGGAAGATGGGCTGACTCCAGGGCTGGGTGCTGGTTGATCTCTTGAGGGCAAAACAGCATTTTTTATGCCCCCCTGGGTGGCAAGCAGGTAAAGGACTGGATTCCCAGTTAAGGGATGTGCTGGGCATGGGGTTCCTGTGTTGCTCTAGAGGCAATCTCCCATCACCCTTCCCACACATCTTGTATAGCAGAAATAGGGGGAAGTAGTCAGAAAATCAGGGGGGTGACATCTTTTGGATGGTCTGACAAGGACAGCCACTAAAGGGTGGCATCTAGAGCCAGAGTTGGCTGCACAGAGCAACGTCCTTGGTGGCTCCTCCAGCCTCTGCTTTCCTGAGTTCGCCATGTTCCTCTATTTGAGAGCACATGACAATGTATAGTGCAAAGGATGAAGCAGAATAAGTGAATTACCTGGGCTTCAAATCAAAGCCTGAGTGGGAATGGTAGGGTAAAGGACACTGCAGTTAACGTCCTGCCTCAATAGCCAGGAATTTGGGTACATTCCCTCTCTGAAGGTGAATTTTGTCCGTAAGAAGCTTAGTGAATAGAAAATACTACCTTGAGCACCAAGATCTAATATATTAAATGTCAAAAATTAGGAATGTCTGGGTTACATAGGCAGTCCTGTGGAGTATCTAGAAATGACGTGGTGAGAAAACCCTTGCTCACACCAATGTGCTGTCACTGCCAGGCGGAGCCCAGCCCTTTCCTACTGGTAATGGATCCCCAGAAAGCCACGCACTGGTGTCTCACAAGGGCAGGGAGCTCTGCTGAGCTGCGCTGAGGTTTTCTGCAGCTCGGAAAGAGCAGAGGCTTTTAAAAGAATATTGTTCTCTATTTTAAAATGATTTAAGGACTCAGAGAACAGCCCAGCACAGAGTTTGTCAGCACAGGGGATAGATTGTGCTCTTAAAAGCTTTTAAATGTATGTGATAGAAAGGGGAAATACAGCTGTCTCTCTGAAGGATGTTGCTGTGGTACCAGCTCCCAAGCTGCCCACACATCACTTTAACTCTTCTATTTTTTGGCGCCGCAAGACGCCTTCATTCTGCACTGGGATCTTCAAGGATCCCCAGTGAATTGGGCACCCAGGAGAGGGATTGCACAGGAACATGGGTGATGAGAAAGGACAGGAAGATTTTAGTGCTTCTGAGTCATCCAGGAGCTTAAATAAATTCTCCCAAAATGCTTCAGCTCTCCAGAATCCATCTCCTGTTGGACAAATCTTGCTTTCACCACTGTACCCAGACATTTGTGAGGTGAAGTCCTCCATTCCCCAGTTTCCAGCAGAAACACAAAGCCGCTTTCCTTTGCAGACGCATTTGTGCTGACACGATCCACCCCCCATTGCAGTCTGCAACGCTGAAACGTATTCCCAGTTACTCCGCCTGTGCCAAGCACTTTGCGCTGAATAATGCCCAATTTTCTGCTCTGCTAAAACTTGCAGCAGGGATCCAGGCACTGTCTGTTCTGTTTTCCCCCACGTCTCCGAAAAACCTGTGCACATCTCTCCCACTGTTGGCTTTAAGACCATTTGCTCTTCTCAGCCAAACAAGACAGCAGTTGCCCTAAACCTTCTGGTAGTAGAAACTGTAGAAATAACCTAATTCCTAGGCAAAGCCAAACTATTTCTCTGTGTTCATGGTGGTGCAGCCCAGCTGCTAGGAAAGGCTCACTGAGCTCCACATTTTGGTCCACTACAAAGTCCCATCCATTCCCAACAGACTCCAGTGGTGTGGGCTGAGCAGAAAGAAGTTACAGACTTTGAGACAAGATCCAAATTCCGACAGTTATTTGTGCTCCTGATTGCCCCTTGGCCACCTGCCCATCAACAGGGGTGGCGAGGATCCAGTGTCAGGTCTGGAGCAGAAATGGCTCTGAAGGATCCTGGTCAAGGCTCCCATGAGCCATTATTTTGCATTATCCACACCGCAATGTGTGCTTTAAACGGCAGCAATCCTCATGGCTTTTCCTACATTAAATTTCTTGTCTGCTGCGCACTCCCCCGTCTTCCCTCCCTCCAGGGATGGCTTTTGTCTTCTGCCGATGTGCTACATGTCTCAACTTTTGTCATCCCTCAGATTGCCTGAGGCAGTGGAGGTGACCTTGTTGCTGAGCTTTCGTTTCCCTTTTGCCTCGGGAGCCTCTTCCTCCTTTGAGCCGTTGTCGCCGCGCTGTGAAGCTCATTTTCCTGTCGTGTCAGAACAAGGCTCGCTCAAGTAGGATTTGGCAATGAAAGACACCAAAGTGAGAGGATGTTGTATCAGCACCCACCTCCTGGTCTGCCTGCCGTGGATCCATCTTGAAGATGGGGAAAGTGAGCCATGGAGTGCCACAGACATCCAATGCTGCTCCAGGACCAGCACATAGCCCTCTCCCAAACATGCCTCCAGCTCACACACTCCTCATTGGTTCCTTTCTGCTCCAAAATCCCCTGAGCTGGGCTACAGAGGACAAAGAGATGGCTAACGGTAAGTTGGATGGGAGGTGTAGGGTGTTGGACAGTCACAGGAGAAGAATGGGAGGGTTTGTGAACAGGGTTTATTCCACAGGGTTGCCAAAACTGATGGAAGAAGGATGTCTCTTTAAAGAGGAGACTATTGTGTACCTCTGGCCATCTTAATCACCTCTGTCTGTGCTCCTTGTTCTTCTAGGTCCTATTTGAAGTAAGTGAAGTTGCTTCAAAGAAATAAAAGACTTCCCAAATCTGCAGCATGTGCTGGACCTTTACACATTGCTGAAGAGAGAAGGAGATCACCCTGATTTGGAGAGGACACAGGTCACTTGGCGATATTTAATGGTCTTGTGGAGCTAAGCTGTGTCTACCACTGGTGCTGTGGCACTGGTTTGGAAATTTAGAGTGTTTGAGCCCCGAGTGCTGCTCTTGCAGACACTGTCCTCAGCACAGCCATCCATGAGCACTTCAGCACCCGGTGGGGCTACATTGGCTTGACCTTCACTGGCCACGTCTCGTGATAAGGTGATCCAGACCCTTCATCCTGGCCTGTTCTCTGCTCGCTCTTTGCCATGCATGTGAGAGCTGCCCTGACTTTAGGCAGGAACTGAGAGCAGAGTTAACTTTCTTTGGAAGAGAAGTGGGGATTTTCTCCAAGCCGAACAGGTAACATGTGAGTGTCCTTTCCCACTCTCTCTCCATGGAGTAACATTTCACTGATAATTGTCAGTAAGAGACAACCGTGGATTTTCTGCAGAGCCTCTCAGTGCTATTTCCCCAGTGCGATCTGTTCGCTAATAGTGATAGATGAGAGAAAAGGGAAAGCCGACTCTGCACACTGATAATTAATACTCCTCTCCAAAATGTTCCACCTGAACATGCTTCATAAAGAGGAAAAAATAAAACAAAACAACACAAAAAAAACCCCAACCCAAACAAACAAAAAACCACGGAAAGTCTGCAAAGCAGCTGGAAAGGCTCTTCCTTCTTCAGCCAGAGCCCGACAGTTCAGATTTACAGGGAACGAAGGACTTTTCAGTGATTCTTTTTGATCTGGCAGCCAGGAGAGGGAGCTCGGCATCCTGGTCCCGGGCTCCACTCAGCCAAACATCGCTGAAGACAAAGTTGGTGATGATTCTTTTGTTCAACAAATAAAAGAAGCGGCCCACGAGAGAGCCGTGTTGGCAGCTGCTTTATCGGGGCTGCAGGGAATTGCGGAAAATCGATGCTTGCCAAAGGCAAAATGGACAGCACCGGTGGAAGAAAACAGAAGTAACTATCAGGCTTCTGAGAGGTTATTGCACGCAGAGGACCCAGTCTTGGAAAACTGGGGTGTCTTTGGTGGCCACAGCCATCAGTGGGAGCATCGAGCACTTGGTACCTGTCAGGATTGGGAGCAGTAAAAAAGCACAAGGCTGAATTTGGGACATGGGACATTTGTCACCAAAATCCAGAGAAAAGTCCTCTTGGTAAAAATTCTGGGTTCCCTTCCCACTGAGGACTTGCAGTTCTCATCAGCCTCCTCAGGAGCAGGAGGATATTCAGTGATTTTTGTATTTCGGTGTTTAAGCATGGGGACAGTCACCTAGCTGCAGATGTCAGAAAGCAAACGTTCAGAGCATCAGAATGGAAATAGATTCCCAAATGTGCTGAACATCGGTGGAAAGAAGCTACTTTAAAAATGGATAATTATTCAGTGCCAGCCTGCCACTGCGGCCAGGAATTTAGAAAGATTTGAAGAGAGTCATTTGTAAAGATTTTAAAAGTCCCGTACTCCTAGTGCAAAACTTCCCGAGTTTAATGGTGTCGGTTTAATCCGTTCTGATCAGCAGTGCTGTGATTCCTAGATTTACTGCAGATCATATTTCTTTATTTCCTTTTGATGTTTAAGATCCTGGGAAGAGCAAATTGTGGATCTGGCTTGGCCAACCTGTTGATGAATTAAAGATAATACCTCGAGGATTTGAGAGATGCTCCTCAGTGCTCTTTCTGAAGACCCCATAAACCCATCACAGCCCAATTTCAACCCCTGTAGTGCTGTTGTGATCCACTAGTTCAGAGATGCTTTCTCACCAGCATCTACTGATCCTGGGGATATCCTTTCATAACGCAATTTCTATTTCATTGCTCTTCTAAATGATTGTATTTGTGCATCTTCTCTCTCACCTTCTCACTACTGCTGGGCTCAGTGGTGCCCCATACCATCCAACGACCATCAAAGCTGAGAAGTCTCTCTGTTTCCTTCCAAATCTCGTTTGGATAAGGACAGTGCCTGGATGGAAACCACAGCCAGCCTTATCCCCACAGATACATTTTCCCTTGGGCTAGAGGGAAAAAAAGAAAAAGTTATTTTGACAGTGCCAGATGGGCTATGGAGACATCTTAACAATACCTGCCATTAAATATCCAGCTCTATTACATGATTGCTGGCACACAGCAGGCTGAAACCTGCACCGATGCTGCAGATCCCTGCAAGGACAAGCACTGCCGAAGCCAACTGATACCAAAAATAAATGTCATGGAAAGAGACAGATCTTGAGAGATCCCCTGTTTTGGCTGCTGGCTGGAAGTTTTGGGTCTGTTTTTCAGTGTTTTTTCTCTGTGCAGGATGAGAACGTGTCCCAGTAATCTCCCAGCAGGCAAACCCCGGGATATCGCTCTCACGCCCTGCTCCTGGTAAATGCTGGCTGGCACGGCTGGCGTTCCTCCACCATGCATTCATTGTAAATGGCACTTTGGCCAATCCTGAGAGCATTTCTGACTTATCCAGCGGATTTCTCTATCTGAATGGGTCTCGTTGACATGAAAAATGGGCACCTTTGTTAAGGATCTGCCCCATCTCAGAGAGGAAGCAATGCCTTGAAGACCAAGCAGTCAGACATCTACTGCCTACCCAGCCGAGGGTCTGCTCAGCCCTCTCTCACTGACTTTATACAGCAAAACTACCATATTTTGGGTTTTTAACTGCAGCTCTTCTTTTGGGTGGTCCCTGCTGCTGTTCTTGCCCTTAGAAGTTGCTCAGTGCCATGACATCTGGTAGCTCTTATCAGGTGGTTTCTTCCCTAGGACCTCTCCCAGCCATCAAAGGATGGAGACTTTTCACTGAGATCTTTCTGCAGGGGAGATGCTTTCCATGATGCATTCAGACATCAATAAAGCAAATAAGGAAATCATGTACATTTAACATATTAGTCTGTGGGAGGAGGTGAATAACACCAAATCATACCTTGTTCACCAACTTTCACTGCTTTTTCTATGCTTGAGGAATGTCCCTAGCTGGTGACCCATTTCCTTGTTCACCACTTGGTCTCAGTCTCATTAGCATATCTCTGTACCCATTATGAATATTCAAAATTGGGGCTCATTTGCAGTTGGTCAGCTGTATCATATGGCACATCCCTGTCTTCTGGTTGGAAGGATGTCCCGACTGCCCTGTTGCCCACTCAAATAGAAAGTGTGTTTTCTGGGACTGTTCACACATCGACTTGGAAATTTGTTTCCCACAAACATTTGTCCTCGAAATCCAATTGCTGGGACGGCTGAAGAAAGCAGACATAAAAGAAACATGGGCATTCATAATTGAAAGAAAGTCCTCAGCTTTGTTGAAGCTCCAACCGGAGGTGCCAATTAGAGACTACTGGAGCCTGGATGGAGACGTCTGCCCCATCCTCCCTGGCTCATTTCGGACAGGGACTCAGTGGGTATTTGCAGGCCTTTCTGCCAGGTGGGTCAGGATGAGACCCTCAGCCCTGAAGCCAAAGTTGCACGGGTCCAGCTTCCCCATCCTGGAGCTGGAGCCAGGCCCCAGAACTTTTAGAAACTGATAGGCTGAATGAAAACATCAAATACCAAGACAGTTTGCAGGAATATCAACCAGAAGGAAAAAAAATAAAAAAAATAAGAAACCCAACAGTACCAGTACCATCAGTGGGCACAGACAGCTCCAGATTTTGTAGCTTCCAGACAAAGTCAGCAGCAACCGTCAGAATCTGTGTTTCAAGTCCGACCTTCTGCTTTTATCTATATTTTAAACCCCACACAAGGTATACAAGGCGAATGTTGCTGTTACAGTCAGAAAAGCCTAAATAATGGATGAAGAACAGAGGCTGCAAAGGGGGGTGGGGGGGTAAAGAAAAAAGAGAAAAAGAAAAAAAGAGGAAGAGAAAAGCTTGAGGAAAAAAAATAAAAAAGGCTAGAGAAAAAGAAAAGAAAGAGGCCTCCAAAATCAGAAGGGGCTGACACCTCTGACAAGGTGCGAGCGTTTGTTCCTCCATTGCTGCATGAGGCACACGGAAAAGTGAAGTTGGGCATGGCAGGAGAAGAGGGTGGCCTTTTGGGACAGAGCTCTGCTGTGCTTGGAGGTGGTAAAATACTGCCCAAGGATGGGGTCCTGAGGTGGGAGTTGAGGGAAAGGTTTGTCCATCACAGGGGCATGGATGGGGACCCCCACCCTCTTCCAGGAAAGGGTGAAGGCAGGAACCCTCAGTCTGAAGTGTTTTGAACCTTATTTGCCTTGCCTTGCCCTCTCCAATTATCTTTTGAGTTTTGTGATTAAAAGGGATAAACCAGAGCAATCCTTAAGATCTCCTTTCATTCACAGAAAGTTTTTGGACCTGATAATTTAAGGCCATCAGGGAAAATCACCCTCTAATGAGGATTTCAGCAAAGGGAGCCATGAAGGCAGAAGACCTTTGTATGGAAACGTTTGCTGGATGCTTTATTTTTTCCATAAAAGTTAATCTGGAGGCAGTGACTCTGCTTTTGCAGTGGCACTTGTAGCTCTGATGAGGGGTTTGCTGTTGGCAGCATTTAGCCCCAACTGGATCCCATTGAGGACAATGAGCATCTCTCACTGTCATAACCCACAAAAGAATTTAAACCCCTGAATGGGAGTGCATTTTACCAAGTTAAATATTTGGGGTTGCCACCCTCCCCCCTCCCCACTCTGTGGAGGGGAGCTGGCTCCAGCCCACAGGAGCCGAGAGCCTTACGAAGCAGAACGGAGCCATCAAGGCTTGGCGCAGAGGCAAGGCTGCACTTCCACTCCCCGCAAAGTGCATAGTCACTCCTCAGCAGCTCCCTCCCACTCTGTTTTAAGTGGATTCTCATCTTCTCGGTGTTTGTGCTCGCTTTTCGGGTGCTGGTTGTTTTTAAGGAGTGAGCTGGAGTAGAAGGCTGTGTTGGGAGCAGAAAGCAAGAAATCAGCCCGAGTCCTCTTTCTGCCATGCATCTGCCATTGGAAAGGTGCCCAGGAGCAGGTTTTTTAGCAAATCCTTTGTGCTTGTGGCCATGGCTGATAACATGAAAGTGACTGCCTGACTCCAACCTTATCCAGCACAGAAATCATGAATTCACAGAGTCATTTAGGTTTGAGATCATTGAACCCAACCATAACCTGTCCACCACTAACCCATGTCCCTCAGCACCTCATCCACCCGTCTTTTAAATCCCTCTCCAAGGATGGTGACTCCACCACTGCCCTGGATAGCTCCTTCCAGTGCTTGACAACCCTTTCAGTGGTGAAATTTTTCCTAATATCCAATCTAACCCTCCCCTGGGCATGTGGCCATTGCTGTGGGACAGGGACAACAGTAAACACTGTCCAACCTGAGATCTGCATCTCTTGCAGGAGATGTTCTCACCTGCACAGAGGAGGCCCCATCTCATGGTGTAGACCCAAACTTCTACTAATCAAGGGGTTTTCTTGGCAGCAGAAAGAGCAGGGAAACAGCAAGGCTGTCAATTTTGTAGGTGTGAAAGTTGGTCTGGAAGGACATCGATCCATCAGTCAGGTGTGAGAGGTGTTCTCTCATTCATGAGCGGTATAGCAAGCCATGTCGATACAATACATTAGTAATAAATGGCAGGAGAATGGGAAGAAACAGCGTGGCCAAAGGTAAGAGTTAGAAATGCCCCTTCTCTCAGAGTTGTGTCAATCGGTTTCTTTAACGAGGCTTCAAAAAAAACCTGTCCAGAGTATCTAAAAATCACTGTGGGTTGGTGCACCCGTCACAGCAAGTGCAGGACAAGTGAGAGGTTGTTTCTTTAGCCCCATGGTAACATCATGTCCTGCTGAGGTCACACAAACATAGATACTGACAAGTCCACGACTGTGGACCTGGGTGTGCCAGGGCAAAGTCTCACCTCCATGGTCAGGAGATGGCCCTGCTGATGGCTGCTGATGGGAGCCACTCCTCCATTGCTTCATGATAGGCTTGAGGCGCTCCAAGGCACAAACAGTTGGAGAAGCAATGTGAGACGATTGTTCAGCAATATCCAAAGCAAGACAAGACAAGCTTCAGTCCTTCCTGCCACTCTCAGTGTCAGAGTTACAGTACTGGAGAAGCCCACTTTGATTTCAGAGTCAACCTTCTCCCAGACTGAGCTACAAGAAGGATCCTCATCTCCGTCATAGCCTGTGGCCAGGCAAAGCCACACTCAAAGGACTTACAGCTTGCACAGGTACATTCTGTGGCACCACATGAGGTCGTATCTTGACAAGTCTACTATGGACAAATCTAGATATGATGCTCTCTGATAGAGCAAATAGGCCACTGAGAAAACACGCGGGTCTTTGCAGAAGCAAAGCCCACCACAGGGTTCACTGCTGTTTTCACTTGCATCTCCACAGGCTTTGCCCTCAGCAGAGGGAGCACTCACGCATGGTCCTGTTTGCAGGGAATCGATGAAAGGTGCATCCACCCAGTCACCCCAAAAGGACACTGCGGCTTTGGCCCCTCTCCAGGCAGGGCCTCGGGAATCGATGAAAGGTGCATCCACCCAGTCATCCCAAAAGGACACTGTGGCTTTGGCCCCTCTCCAGGCAGGGCCTAACCCACCACAGAGCAAAGCACCATTAATGAAAGAATGGAGCTACAGGCCCTGCAAGTGGCTCCTTAACCATTTGCTTGGAAACACTTGATCAAATGAGAGCAAAATCCAGAGCATCTGCCCATGGATGAGAAAGAGAAGAAAGTCTGCGTGCTAACTGGCCCATCTACGCAGCAAAAGGCTGGTGAAGCCAGGAGTCACCGAGGCCATGGTGCAACATTTGTCCTTCCAGTAAAAACCCCGAAATTGAAATTAAGGCAAAGGTGGGAGCAGGGGACCTGGCCTCGAGTCCATGCTGAGGTTCAAGTTCCCCATGAAACTTTGAGGTGTAGGCTCCTTACCTCCTGCTGGAAACAACAGAGCCAAGTTATTGAATTGATCTCCGCACTCCCATCATTTCACTAAGCAGAGACTACAATGCCTAAGCTTTAATTGCACCTTTGCTCTCAGCAAGGCCCAAAGACAGAAGCCCTACAGAGGGAGCTTTAAGGCCTCCTTAATTTAACCAAAATAACCTGCAGCCCATTTAACAGCACATTATGAAGTTTTACCATGAATAATTAACACTGAACTACAATTGACATTATGAAGCATGTGGCTGGCTTGGTTGGTGTCGTACAACAGCCAGACGTTCACCGGGGGTGGGGTGCACAGCCATCACGGCAAAAATCAGCCCCTTCACCTGGCAAGAGCAGTGATAATGCAGCTGCTCCTGGTGGGGGGCACAGCAGCTCATTGACAGCATTTTCCAGACCAGGAGCAAAGAAAAGCATTATGGATAAACCGGACTGCAGAGTCGATTTGGGGTGGGCAGAGGGAATCCCAGAGAGTTGCCTTTTGGAAATGTCGGTACCGCCTGGAATGGTTGCTTCTATTTCAAGAACAAAATTTCATCATGAAACCATCATTGAATGGTTTGGGTTGAAAGGGACCTTAAAAATCATCTTTTTCCACCACTGTCACGGGGGGACACCTCCCACCAGCCCAGGCTGCTCAAAGCCCTGTCTAACCTGGCCTTAGGCACTGCCAGGAAGGGGGCAACCACAGCTTCTCTGGGCAACCTGTGCCATGCCCACCCAGTGGTGTCACCAGGGCTATGCACCCTGCAAATTTGACCCAGGGCTCAAAATTTTCCCAAAAAAACCTGCATCTTGTGAGCTGGTGTCATGAACAGACCGAAATTTTCATCCCATCTCACAACAGAGCTGTTCTCCTCCACGAGCCACAGGGGATACAGCTCAGCATCCATCAGCTTGCCCATCACCCCCTCTTTCCCCCTTCCCTGGCTGGTTCGCACCCCTTGGGGCCATGTCCCTGCCTGCCCACCTGCCTTAACACCCGAGGAGACACAGCACAAAGGTACCGAGCCGAGGGGCTGTGCTCTGCGCCACAAATTAGTCACGGCTGGGGGGCTGACCCCGTGTCCCGCTGCTCCGCTGCCTGCACCGCGCAGCTGTCAGGGGCTGCAAACAGTTGTCGAGCAGAAGATTCCCATGGTTTTGCCTACAGAGTGCATCCAGAGCTGAGCCTCCACAACCCCCTCCTTAAGCCATGTCTTTTAATAAAGACATCCAGCTCGCTCAAATCTGAACCAAACAGCACAGAAAAAAAAATCCATGTGAGAACCCGGAGCAGCCTGCAAGGGAGAAAGCAGGGCAAAGCCAACTGCAGCATCTCTGGGAAGAGCCATCAGCAGCCATTAGCACGGCTCCCTGCAGGGAGGACAAGGTCTCCCATGGGAGGAGATGGAGCCTGGGGCTCCCTTGGTGCCACTCAGCTCCAGTTTGGCTCCGGGCTTTCTGCCTGAGATGGAGGAACAGGGGCACCTCCAGCATTAGGAGGTATGAGGGGTCTGTGGTGCAGGGTCCTG
>NW_010187340.1:0-3805 GCF_000695765.1 Mesitornis unicolor | reverse complement strand
ACAAGAATTCAGTTGGAAAAGACCTTTAAGATCATCAAGTCCAACCATAACCTGTCCACCACTAAAACACGTTTCTGAGCACCTCATCTCCCTGGCTTTTAAATCTCTCCAGAGATGGTGACTCCACCACTGCCCTGAGCAACGCCTTCCAGTGCCTGATACCTCTTTCAAATAAGTAAGTTTTCCCTAATATCCAATCTAACCCTCCCTGAAGGACAAAATGGTCCTCCCAGCAGAAGAGATCCCCCCCCAGATGTGAGTGTACCCCATACAAGGAAGCCTGGATGGGTTTGGGGAGGAAACATCCCCTCTCTCTGAGGGTCCTGACACCACAGGAGCCATGCTCAGCTCAGGACACACTGCCGCTGCTTCCCATGGGATGGGCTTCTCCACAGCCATGGTGTTAGAACAGGTGGGAAATGGGGGAGAGGAGGGCAGAAGAGGTGATTGAGGGGGTGGAGGGAGAAGATGGAGGGTGTAGAGAGAAAGTCAAAAGGCAGGAATGGCAGGGGACAGATTCACTTATGGTGGGGCTCAGAGTGAGGAAAGGGGCCCCCAAAATTGTACCAACTGATTTTAGTGACTGTATGCAGTGCAAATATCAATAAACAGCAGGAAAACATCTGCTCTGGATGATAATCCTGGTTCAAAGCCTGGATCAATCACAAGATCCAGAGTGGATGAACCTGCGTGGTGGGTGCTCCCCATCATATAAAGATCTTTCCTCCTGGAGTTGGTGCTGTTTTAGGGAAGAGATAAAAGCGGTTTTGCTCCAGTCTTTAGCTGAGTGATGTGCAGTGAGGCTGGGAAGGGTTTTCCTGGAGCTGGGGATGCAGGAGGCAGAGTTTCTGCTCGTGCATCGCTGAAAACTCGCTCTGCCAAACAAACCCCTCTGATTCACTGGCAGCAGCCAGGTGGGCACAGCACAGCTCAGCAACATTTTGTACAAACATTCTCACTTTTTTTTTCTGGTGAGAAACAAATACCTTCCTTTCCTGCTATCAATAAAACATTGCTCTTAGTTGACATTTTCATATTTCTCTGAGAGCTGATATCTCCCCATGTCTACTGGAAGTGTTGGTGAGGTGCTGCAGATGGAATAGAGATTTTCATCTCTGATCTCTCTATCTCCAGGATCCCAAAGTTTCTGAAATCCCCTGTGAGCTCCTCTGCTCTCTGATCCACCCAGCAATCTGAAATCCCACAGCCCTTCCTTAGCATTTATGGCCAAAAATGAGGGATGGCTTCCACAGGGCTTTGGTGGGGTTGCTGGTGAGAAGGGGACTGGTCCTGACAGTGAGGGCTGGTGAGATCAAGACCTTGGGCTTTGCATGGGTAAAGCACCAATTTAAATTTTGGGAAGTATTTATTTAACTGAGATTTTTTAAAAAAACATACTTGTAGCTTTATTAGAATCCCTTTCTGTCATTGGGATGAGTGTGGAGCTCTGGTTTTGCACACTGGAGTCAGATGCTAAAGCTGCTCAGCAGCTGAGCCCCTCAGCTCCTGGTTTTGGTAGCAAGAGAAGGAAACTCCAAATTTGGAAATGCAAATAGAGTTATCTCAGGGCTTGTTACAGGTGGAGAGCTCCTGGTGGGCTGGGGAAGGGGATGGGGTCCTGCCCCCTCCCCAATGCTGCAGCCCTGCCCCATTTCCCAGACTCTTTCCAGTGACAGCTCATTGCCAGCCTTTTGCTGGGTCGTGTCCCCCTCCCAAACCCGGCTGTCCCCCCCTGCTCAGGCACCTACAATGAGAACTTTACTCCTTTTTCCCCCGTAGTGGAGCAGAGCTGCTTCAAGCATCGGCCTCTTTAAAAATACATCTGCTCAGCACCGCGCTGAAACAGATGGAATAATAGAAGAGAGCCCTGCACCGGGGTGGCTTTCAAAGGCAGGGATCTCTTAAAGACCAGGGAACGTTTTCTTTCCTCCAGACCCAAGAGCGAAGCTGTGACGTGCTAGAAATATTTGAAATATTTGAGGCGTTCATATATGGGCTGGTGGCAGTGGCACAGGTGTATCTGGAGTAATTCCTCCAGGGTCAGGCAATGCCTGTTGCTGTTATTGGGGGTGGCTGGTGGTGATTCCCCGGCTATCAGCTTCATGGATGAAAAGATGGAATCCACTGATGGTCCTCCTTGGCAGGGTTAGGTTAACAGTTGGACCTGATGGTCCTAAAGGTTTTTAGCAGCAACACAGCCACCCTCGGTCCTAAATTACCCTGTTCTAAAACATAACAGAAGGGCAGTGCTTCCCCCAGGGTTTCTTCAAACACATCTGCATTTGTCTGGAGTTACCAGGCTCGCTTCACAGATAAATTTAAGCTCACACTTTGGTGGGGGGTGGCATGAACACTCTGTCCTGGATCATTTATGGGCTCAGATGCCCAAATTCTTGGAGGCTCTTGGCTTTTGTAGCAGGGAAAAAAATAAATAGAAGAGTGTGGCATGAAGCTAAGCAGCTTGGAAGCACTGTATTGCAGGAGAAACCAAGCAGCAGCTCCCAGGGCTCCTGGGCAGAGCTCCAAGCAGCAACATCTGAGAGCTTCAGCAGCCCAGGGCTGGTGGACAGCTTTCGTCTGCACCAGGGTGGGACTCATCTCTGCTAAGCTGTCACGTCCCCATTTCTATAGGTTTCCAGTATCTTTAAGGTGAGCAAGATGCCTCCAGAGTACCCTTCACCTGCCCTGCTTCAGAAGTCGATGTTAGAAAGCAATGAACTGCACTGTAGACCCCTTGGTTCCTCTCCATTGACCACTGCTGGAGCCTAGAGATCTACACTCACCTGTGCACCACAGATGCATCTGTACCAAGGCTCAGATCCCTGTTGGATTAGATATGTGCTATGCTTTTGGGTTCCCAGGATGAACTGTCTCCTGGCTGGGGTGTGAGGACAGGGGAGAAGGCCTGGACCACCCCATTCCCAACCTTTTCACCAGCTTGGAGGTAGATTGGGCACCACATCCTCTATCGTGGCCATCACCTCTCCATTGAGCTCTGGGCCAGCATCAGTGGGGGGTGAGCAGGTACCCCCAGGGATGGCCCTGTTGTCAAAGCCACAGGCTTGGTAAATCTCAGGGCTAGCTCGTGTGTCAAACCTCAAATGGTAAAAAACAAATGGTGAAGGTTGAGTGTCCAGTCCAATCGATATTTTTGTCATTTAATGCTATTTTGGCTCTAGGGTCATGGTTTGGGAGCATCCTTTGCACTCCAGGAACAGGCAGTGAGACGTGCCCAGGACACCTATGTGGTTTTTCTTCTCCCCAAGCTCTCCCTCCTCTCCTTGCCCAGGACTTTCCTCCAAGTCTGCAGTCTCCAAAGTTCACTGCAGAGAGACTGAATTCGTGGTGGTTTGGATTCCCTTGAGGTTTCCAGCCTGGGCCAGACTGTTCAGGGTGGGACCCCCACATCCTACCTCAGAGGGGGGATGACTGGGGAGCCCCGCAGCCTCGGTGATGGACTCCCTCACCACCCCTGCCCACCACCCTTCCCTACCCACGGCACCTTGGCAAGCAGCAGCCGGAGCCAGACACAGGAGCCAAAACACAGGACCAGGGCTGAGACCTGGCCCCAGGCTGTCCTGGCCCCTGGCTTCTGCCGGGAAGCGGGTGGGATGCCACAGGGGATGGTTCTTGACCTCCTCCCAAACCACCCCTCCTGGAGCTTTGCTTCCAACTGGGACACATTGGGATCTGCTGGAGCAAGAGCAGAAGAAGGACCAGGAGCAGGATCAACTCCCGGGCCGCCTCCAGCCCAGTCCCCCATGTGTGATGAGTTCCCCAGGTCTCATCACGGCTCCACTGCCTG
>NW_010187339.1:0-2072 GCF_000695765.1 Mesitornis unicolor | reverse complement strand
GAGCCGTGGTACAGATTTTGCTTCCAACACCAGAACATTGCCCCGAGACTTATCCGTAGCAGTCCTGAGTTCATCCCCCTCCCCCTTCGATTCTAGTTTAAAGCCCTCTCAATGAGGGCTGCTAACTCCTGTGAGAAGATCCTTTTCCCATGCTGAGAAAGGTGTAACCCATCTCTTGCCAGCAGGCTCGGTGATGTATACACCAATCCATGGTCATAGAACCCAAAGCCCTGGCGATGACACCAGTCCCTGAGCCATGAATTAACCTGTCTGGTCTTCCTGTTAGTTCCCTCATCCATTGCTGTCATAAGAGGGATGGAGGAGAACACAACTTGCGCACCTGATCCCTTAACTAGCTGCCCCAGAGCCCTGAAATCTCTCTTGATTGCTCTTGGTGTTCTTGATGCCACTTCATCGCTGCCCACCTGGAAGACCAAAAGTGGGTAGTAACCTGAAGGACTCACCAGGGTGGAAAGTTTGCTCTTGATGTCCTTTATCCTGGCCCCAGGGAGGCAGCAGACTTCCCTATGAAGTGGATCCAGTCTGCATATTGGGCCCTCTGCACCCCTCAGGAGGGAGTCACCCACAACAATGACCTGTCTGTTTTTCTTTCTGGATTGCATTATGACCGTTGGTTTAGGGCGAGTTGGCCCCAGTGGTACTTCTGGCCTACATGAGGTATCCTCAATGCTATCTGCCATTTCCTCCTTCAGGGCCCCAAACCTGTTCTGCAATGCCACTGAAGGTGGTAAAGTTCTTGAGGGAACACACCTGCCCTGTTTGTGGCATTGAGCTGGGACCTGTTCCCATTGTCCCTGCTCCTGCAGGTTATCTTGGGATGGCTGGGAAGCTTGCTGGGACGATAAGGAATCCTGAGACAACAGGGACTACTGTACTCTACTAATGAGATTTGCCTCCTGGGCAATTTTAGTGGAGAGCAGGCTTTGAAAACACTCCCTCTCGCTCTCCCTGATTACTCCTCAATCTGCTTACCTTCTCCCTGAGCTCCATTATTTCATCCTGCAGCCGTGCAACCCGGCACAGCAAGTCATCAACCTGCTCACACCTGACGCAGCCATGATCAGTGCTCTCCCCTGCTGCCATCGAAAGGCTGTGGCATTCCCAACAGTCTGTGACCTGAATAGCCACCTCCTTCCATGGGGGCACCCTCCAAGTACCCACATCCATTTTGGTGGGTGCTGGGAGCACGATCTTCCTCTGCCGGGTAGACACCATGACTCCTGGACTGGGCTGGCAGTTCTCAGAGGTCTCTGAGCCCTGTCCTCACTTCGGGTTTACCTCAGTCATTGCTGCAGCTGCTGCCTTGCGTTCACCCACAAGGGCCCGGCTCGTGCCGAACTCTGCGATGGCTACCCACTTTTTAATTTGCTGCGGGTCCTCTCATACTCCCTAATACTCCTTAGCCTTTTGACCTCCTCTTTTAGCTCAGCCACCAGGTTCACCTGGTCACACCGCACACAGGTGTTGTCACTGCTGACCTCCTGTAGGAATGACAAACTCGGGCACTACCTGCAGCCAGAGACCTGGATGCATGCATCTTTGTATGGGAGCTCCATCTGAGTCGTCACACTCCTCCTGGTGCTGACCTTTGAACGAGTGGTGACCATTTCTATTCCTCTTCTCGGAGGGCAATGACCACAAGTCGAATTTCCCTCTAGAGTCAGGAGAGGGATTGCGCCCTCCCTGCACACCCTGCCTGGCCGAACTGCCGCACACTGCCCCACGCTGCCACAACGCACCCTAATCGCTCGGACACTCTGGGGTGGTCTCGTGTTTTTTTTTTTTTTTTTTTTTTTTTTTTTGAGGGGATTAATCGCCTTCACTCTTGTCTCCGCCCACGACGAGTCAGCGCTGACTGTCATCAGGAGCTCACGTTTCCCTCTCTGAGATGGGGGGGGAGGGGCTGGAGCACTCTCTCCCTGCGCTTTTTTGCCTTTGTCCTTCTTTTATTTTCCGCAGTTTTTCCAGGATTTAGCCGCTTTTGTAACTTCAGAAAGGTCCCACGGCGTGATCCTCAGAACTTTTTGACTTCATAGCAGCAGGTCTCTGTA
>NW_010187338.1:14757-32383 GCF_000695765.1 Mesitornis unicolor | reverse complement strand
AATATTTTTATATTTACTATGTTAATATATAATATCTTAAAAATGCTGTATTGTTCATGTCTGTGTGACTTCTCTCTTGACAGAACCCGATCAGTTCCTGCGGAAAGGTGCAGATGTTTTAACCGATTACATTATTCAGCTTAGAAAATTTCTGAGAAAATATCCTCAGCCACAGATAAATGCGGCGCATGCAGGAAGAGATCTTGATGAAGTCCTCCCTGTGTTAGAAGAAAGCCAGGCATGGGAAAAACTGACACCAGAGGTAAAGAGGAGTAATCTGCATTTTACTATTCTTACTGAATTTATCTGAGGAAATTATTAATACGGAAACATCTTTAAACTATTGCAAAAATATCAATAAAGGGGTCATGAAGACAGTAATACTGAAGATTAACGGGGTCAGTTCGTTCCAGAGTTGTGTTTCACAGAATCACAGAATATTAGGAGTTGGAAGGGACCAACCTTCTCTCTGTTTCCCCCCCACCCTTTTTTCTTTAGGAAGTCATTGCTGATGCCATCTTAAGCAACAAAATGCCAGAGGCCCAGACCTTCTTCCGAATGCATCAGCATCCTGCTCAAAGTCGACAAGAATTTATTCAGACAGGTCTGAATCTGGTCTATGACCGGCTCCTGAAGGACAATACCAGAGAGGCCTCAGAACTTCTAAGAAATATGGTGAGAGGTGTTCAGTAAGCACGTGGATAGTTCTTGACACTTCCTCGTGAGTAACCAAAGAAATGAATGCTAAATGTGGGGAGCATTTTGCTGTCTTAAGGATGTGTTGATTCTACCACATACAGTGGAAATTAACTTGTTTGAAAGAACTGCTTTGGTCACTACTGGACCTTCAGAGTGCTGAGGGAGCCTATTTATGAGGTGTCGTGATCAGCAAAGGGTAAAGGTGATTCTGGCAAGTCAGGTATGAAAGGGTACACGTGGTGTATCCAGACATGCTGGAGACCTCACACACATCGCTGGGTTATTGTGACACCTTTAGGAACCGGTGAAGCGAGTATCACAGGCCTGGTTGTAGGAGATTGTGTGCTCTGGAAGGAAGCAGGTGCATTTCTTCTGTCAATGTACAGCTGCGATTGTACGGTTTGCATACAATGAGTATCTTCTTTTTTTGTTAGGGCTTTGATGTGAAGGAGGAATTGCGTAAGATTTGTTTCTACACAGTTGACAAACACGTCCGAGATCTGTTGGTAAGTGTAGAAAAGGCTTTTTTTGTCTGGCTGGTGTTCTTGCGTCTGATGTGTCTTTATGCTGAGAAGAAGCATTGTACTGAAGAGATTTTCAGTATGGTTTTGTCCCTGCATCCCTGCAATGTGGTTGCTGAAACATGTCATTGACATTTGCTTGAAAGAATCCAGCAGGGCCACAAAGTGATGGAGGGAGTGGAGCATCTCCTGCTGAGGAGTGGCTGAGGGAGCTGGGGCTCTTGAGCTTGGAGCAGAGGAGACTGAGGGGTGCCCTCATTCCTGGGGATCCATTTGGAAAGGGCAGTGTCAGGAGGAAGGAGCCAGGCTCTGCTCTGGGATGGCCAATGCCAGGACAAGGGGCAATGGTCCCAAGCTGGAGCACAGGAGGTTCATGTGAACATGAGGCCAAAGTTTGTGAGTGTGAGGGTTCTGGAGCATGGCCCAGGCTGCCCAGAGAGGTTGTGGAGTCTCCTTGTGTGGAGACACCCAAAGCCCTGGCCGTGTTCCTGTGTGACTGCTCTGGTGATCCTGCTCTGCAGGGGTTGCACTGGGGGAGCTTTCCAGGTCCCTTCCCACTCCTCATATTCTGTGATTCTGTGATTCTTTTATATTTGCAGTTAGAGTAAAACTTGATTAAAAGGTAATCTCGTTGTTCAGGCTCTCATGTAGTGCTCCTCTGCTTGCACACACTATGAGGTCCTGGCCCTCTTGAAATTTAAGTGTATTGACCTCAATGCTTCCAGCATTTTTTCCTACAGTTGGTTAACTCTTTACACTTGCAGGTTCGTGTACACCTTTAAGTAGATAAAAATTGTAATCGGAGGTAATACTTTAATTTGAATTAAAGGTGAAAGTTTTACGAGAAGAAAATTATTTTTCTGAAAAAGAGAAGAAAATGATAGACTTTGTGCACCAGGTTGAAAGCTTTTACTCGGAGTCCTTCCAAGAAAATAAAGAGATTCAGTCTCTTTCCAGGTAATGTGGGTTATCAGTTTTAATTATTAATTAATAACATTAATAGGATTTAAAATGTGCTGGCTTCTACGTCGCATATGATTTACTGCACTAATAGAGTCTTCTGTAACTTCATTAATTTCACGCTGGTCTTCATTTGCAGAGATAAGGGTCGGTGTGGGAACTAATTACTTTTCTCATTAATGGGACGATTGCTGTCGTGTTCTTTCCAGGCTGAACCATGACATGCTATTGTCAGTGTAACACAGGGCTTCTGTTCATGTCATCATCACCATAAAGGAAGTGTTTTTAGTAACAGAGGATATTGTTAGGATTATTGACCAAGTGAAACATGTTCAGATGGATTGTTTGCTCTAGTTTTGATCCGTGATACCCATGGTATTGCAGACTAAACCTGGACGAATCGTTTTACAGTTAAATAATTGTAAAAATGTTATACTACTTGTCATTTGGAAAAATGAGTTAATTCATCGCCCATTGCTCTCATGTGCACTCTCAGACTTTTAGCTGTAGTAAATCCCTCTACCAGAACCCTCTTCAAAATGGACTAACAAAATGAGTTGATCCATTCATCATCTTCTATTTGTTAGACTGTGGACTGTTGTTACAAAGAGTGCTAGAAAGGCTTCCTAATGCAAAGCTTCATTGCAGTTTCAAGAACTGGAGAAAGGAACACGACCTTTCCAGACACACGGCGGTGCTGGACTCACTGAATTACGACAGACATTGGGCTCACAACAGGAGGGTCAGAGTGATGTTTAACTGGGCTCAGTGGTGGGATGAGCTTATTCGGGAAATGATTCTTCTCCCCAGAAAACCACGCCAAGGCAAGTATTCTGCTACTAAGGGCTTAGAAGAAATTGTGAGTTAAAAATCTGTCTTTGACATAGTATGCTATACACAACAGTAGGTCACTCAGTGAAAATGGGTAAACGATGTGCTTCATCCTGTGTGTCATGACAAGGATCTGTGGTTTTCCTGTAAAGAAAAATTAGGGATTAGCTGAAAGGGACTTGTCTGAGGCATGGCCACTGGTTGAAATGCTGTACTCTGCTACGTTCTGTAAAGCTTATTATACTGTAGCGTTGTGTTTAGCTCTTCCAACATAGAGCTCTGACAGGCTGTAACAGCGGGCTTAATCTCAGCATCAGATTTGCAACTTTTCATTAAAAATGTGTACACGTATAAAGAAACATCAGTATTTCCCTACCTAGTGCTTGTTTGTGCTGGTTTCATCAGTTTGCCTTTTTGAAACGCAGAGCTCAAGAGCTGTAACCCTGAGATTCTCTGGATGCACTTGACAGCCCAGCACGATTGGCTTAACATTTGTTCATGGATCGACGAGCGTGAGCCCAGCCAGACTCTGTGTGGACAGACCAACTGGCCCCCTCTTGCTCCAGACGTCATGGACCGGAACATGTTATGTAGTAGCTATATGAGAAATGATATATTAAACAAGCTGGCTAGGTATGTGCCCTTAATCCATATTATACAAAATTTCTGCCTTATGTGAAGCCAAAAACCAGATAGTTACAGAAGTGCATGTTAAAGGAATCTTTGTTACATATTCGTTTTTATATGGTATTTAGTGCTTTTTTTGAAACGGCACAAATCCGTTAGTAAATTTAATTTTAGTGGTGTACTCGCACTTTCCGTTACTTGAAAACGTGAGAGCAATAGGAATCCTCTGTCAGCCCTTCGATCTTTCATAATGATGATGTTCCTGATGCCCGTTTTAATGTAAAGGAGAAAATTTAAAGCTCAGAGTGTTTCACTGCTCACGCCTGGTTCTCTGCAGTGAGCTGCAGTAAATGCAGCACTGCTAGAGCACTGGCAGATGTAGCTTGTTGTGTTTGCCTCAGTAGTGAGGTAATCCCTAGAAGGAAAGGTCTGCTTTATAATTCTGAACTGAAAACCCCCTTCAGAACTTCTTGGAGGTGTCACTGTCTGATCAGTGTGGGTGCTTTCTCTCTTTTCTGATAGAAATGGAATCTTTGTCCGCTCCGAGTTGGAAGATTTTGAGCTTTTGCTGCACAGACTGTCTTACATCGGGGGAGTTCTGCAGAATCCTCACCCTGTTCCAGAATGCAGTGCTGCAGGGGGTTTGGACTTCCACACTCGCTTCATCCTTCACTGTCTAGAGCATAATTTGCAGTATCCCTTATACACTTACTTAGACTACTACAGGTACGGATGCTTTTCATCCCTCAAATCTCATGCAGACTTAAATAACAAAACACAATTTTAGTAGCTGCCAGGAAGAGTTTTCCTCAACCCTTGCTGTTTGGTGAGAAAAACTTGGGTCACAGTGTCATTTACTGAAAAACTGCAGGGCAGTGTGTTAGGTTTCATGCTGGATTTTGAACCTGTACTCAGGTTGTCTTGTCAAGATTAATTTGTGTGTCAGTCATCAAAGGAAACAATTATAATTATATGATCTTAAAAGCAATACAGCCTTAAATGAGCCAAACCAGCTTGTTCTTCAGAAACTCTCTCACTTGAGCACAAGTATGAGTTCATTCTTGATGCATTCACAAATGAAGAAATTGCTGGTTTCCATCTAAATAAGGATTACTTGGGACTTCAAGGAGAAAAATTAGGCATTGGAAGTATACAAATACTGTCCACTTAATGAATACTTGGCTATTAAAATTTCTTAGCTGTAACTCCAGTCTAACAGTGAAATTATTAAGAAGGTCAAAGTGGACAAGAGAGAAGCCAGCAGATCTTGTGGTGTTTGTTTGTATAATCAGTTTTAGTTTGCATCAAATATTCAGATTATGCAGAGTGATAATTGTGAATCAAGTCCCTTCTTTGCAAAGTGTTGGGTTGTCAGGTCTGGAAACTGTAACGTTGATTTACAGAGGCAGGCAGGCACAGAAACATCATCTTGAAGAAGGGAGCTGTCAGAGCTGCCGTATCAGCTGAAACCGCACATCTTGCAGAGAAGGGTGATGTTGTTTGACTCCTTCATAGGAATGCATGAATCAAGTCACTGTATCACCAATGCTCTTCATTTTTACCATAGTCTTCTACTGGGGCAGAGGATGGTTACAAATGCTGCATTGTCACTGCTGCTTCTCATCTTATTTCCAGTTTATCTCCTTCAAACTGCCCTATTTTGGATAACAAGGAATTGCACGAAGCGCATCCCTGGTTTGAATTTCTCGTGCAGTGTCGAGGGGTTGCCAGTAATCCCCAAGGTAGGAGGCAGGCCTGGCTCAGGAAGTGCTCCCGTGTTAATGCCGCTACCTGAGTATTTGGCACAGCCGAATTTAATTCTCTGCTTTGCTGCAAACTATTTTCTGACCTTGGCAAATCATTTACATGTGCATCAGTTCTTCATCTGTAAAATGTGGATTAGAATTCCAGTGTACATAAAGATTTGGAGGCTGTAGATATGTGAAAATTGCTTTGTGTGTGATCCTCATTGCCTCCGTTTTGATTATATTCCTGACAGGTTGAACTGAAGGAGAACTGATAAGAAATTGAATATACTACTAAAATTAAAGCTTCCTCTTGTTCCTGTGGTGCATTTTGACTTCTCTGGCCCTTATTTTGTTTGCTTTTTTTCAGTTATTGTCACTGAAAATCAGTAGAATTTGTGCCCTTAACTCACTTCACCTTTTAAAAAACATTTCGTCTTCTGTAGAGTCACACATTGACGAGTTACAAAAATAAACCAAAGTGAAGCTTTTTCAGAAAGTGGGGTCAGCGTAGCATAAAGAATTGAACCAATACGGTTTTAAACTGTGTGGCTCGTTTGAAATCAGTCTGTGTGGGTAGAAGTGTGGTTTGAAATCAGGGCAAGCTTGGTAAAATTCAGAGCAGCTTCTCCGTATTTATAAGTAAATCGAGAAAAATCACTATTGACAAAAAACAGGACTTTCCAGCATTTTTTGTAGTTGTAGAGCAGTTTTAATGCATGATCTAATAATTTAATATTGGCTTTGTGTGAAATTAAGTCTTTTTTTTCTTTTTTTAAGATCCGAAGATGATTTTCCAGGCTAGCCTGGCCAATGCCCAGATCTTGATCCCCAGTAATCAAGCCAGCGTGAGCAGCATGCTGCTGGAGGGACGAACGCTGTTAGCACTCGCTACTACGATGTACGCGCCCGGAGGTATTGACCAGGTACTGTGTGCAGCAGGTTGTTGAGAGGCTTTTGGAGGAGTTCTCATCCGGTGTTGAAAGCTCAAAGGCCTACGTTAATAAAAATAAATGTACCAATGCCATTTTATGATGGTGTGCTTGTATCCCCTTTTGCTGGGGGATAGCTTTTAAGTAAAATCATCATCTGTAGCTCTCAAGGAAATGAAGCAGTGGGTACCCGACTGCTCCTCTGCTGGGATCTGTACAGGTGTTACTCAGCTTCCACGTTTTTGTGTTTAAAAGCTGAAAATCTGGACACATCCAAAACTTCAGCCCACTGGGTACCTTGTGTTAACCAGTGCATTGCGCTATAGAGAGCAAAATGCACACTACAAACAATTACACTTTGAAATGAAAAATGCTTGGCAAACCACACGTTGGAGCAGGATTTATTAATACAGATGGCTTTTTGAGACATGACCTAAAACATTAGATACTGTTGAAGCTAAGTCTAAAATAACTGAAAATAATTTTACAGGGAAAAAATTGTACTTTCTATGCTGCTCTTGTACGTCACGTTTCCATGAGGTCATTTGGCACATTCAGAGATTGATTTATTGTTATCTTAATCTTTCTTCTTCCTAATGAAATGACTTTGCTTCCTTGCAATGTAGGTTCTTCAGAATGAAGATACAGAGAAACCTCTGAAGAAAGTTGATCCACAGCTCTTAAAAATGGCGTTGACTCCTTACCCCAAACTCAAAGCCGCTCTCTTTCCCCCGTGTACTTCTCATGGAATTTTGCCACCTGACATCTCTCTTTACCATCTCCTTCAGGTACACAAAATGCTTCTCAGTGATGCTTTTTGGCAGAACAAAAGCAAAGAGAAGCTTGTTTCCAGCTAAAGCCTGGAGGGTGGGACTGTGGGTTGGGTCCTTGGAATCCCGAATCCTTTCACTTCATATCTGTGGTATGAGAGAAACTGAGAGTTGGAAGAAATGCTTCAAGTTATTCACTGTAGGAAAAGTGTTAACTTTGCTAAGATCACAGTTTAGCAAAATACACAAGCATGTTCTTTCCTTGTTTCCTTCGACCAAAGCCTAAACTTTTGTGTCAGGAGGAAGGAGCCAGGCTCTGCTCTGGGGTGCCCAATTCCAGCACAAGGGGCAATGGTCCCAAGCTGGAGCACAGGAGGTTCATGTGAACATGAGGCCAAACTTTGTCAGTGTGAGGGTGCAGAGCATGGCCCAGGCTGCCCAGAGAGGTTGTGGAGTCTCCTTGTGTGGAGACACCCAAAGCCCTGGCTGTGTTCCTGTGTGACTGCTCTGGTGATCCTGCTCTGGCAGGGGTTGCACTGGGGGAGCTTTCCAGGTCCCTTCCAAGCCCTCACATTCTGGGATGTGTGATTCTTTTCCTTGCACTTGTTTGTGTTCTGATCCTGTGGAGCAGATAAACACTGCCTTTGCAGAAGACACAGCACAGCTTGGTGGCAGCACAGCCATTCCCAATTGCTGCTAGTGCTCCCTAAAATACTCTGGTCTGATGTGAAAGTCTTAAGCTGTCTCAGTACATTTTGTTTCTTATCTTTCAGGCATTAGTGCCGTTTGATCCCTCTAAATTATTTGGCTGGCAGTCTACAAATACTCTCGCTGTATCAGGTATGTTACTTTCAAGTTTTATATGCTTTTCTAGCTCCAGCGCCTAGGATAAAATAACTTCCAGAGGAATTATTTGGCAGATGAACTTACTGAAAGGGCCATATCTTTAACCAGAAAATAATGTAATTTACTGACATTTTGTTTTGAAGCTAAATCCTAGATAAGTTACATTTTTCCATTAAGCCCTTCACAGACACGTTTTTTCCCTAAACACACTATGAGCTAGAAAAGCAGTGTTTTCCTTTAAAAGCAAGTTGAGAGCCTAAGAAGTGATCTAGAGTTCTGATTTTCAAATGAGAACTGGAATTTCAGTGGGGTTTGGGGTTGCAGAGATTTGAATTAGAACGAGAAGAGAGGTATGGGATTGTCATCTCCCGTTTTGTAGCTGAAAGGCATTTTCTCGTGTTTAGTTCAAGTGCTTATCAACACATGATAACGATGACGTTCTCCCTAGATGCATCAAGTGACTTTCCTCATTTTTCATCCCCTGAACTGGTGAACAAATACGCTGTAATGGAACGACTGGATTTCTTGTACTATTTGCACCATGGCCGTCCATCCTTTGCTTTTGGTACATTTTTGGTCCAGCAGTTAATAAAGAGCAAATCCCCCAAGCAGTCGTAAGTCTTCTCAGAAATGATGATTGGATGGTTCCTGTGAAGCTCTTAACCTAGCACGTGGAGTGACATTAATCCTCCCCAGCAGCAATGATGTGGTGTGCATTACATCTCTCGAAATCTCAGGTGTCCTAGGAGTCTGTTCAGTCTAGCATCAAGTAGGGTAGAAATGAAATGTCACCCAAAAGGGGAGCTTTAATTTGAATTAGCTAAATAAAACCTGCACAATGAAAGCAAGAAGTGAAAACTGTTCCAGTCACATCAGACACAGGTGTGATGTGTGATCTCCAGATCACTTTATAGAAAAGAGATGCCCCTTTTCTTTGTCTTTTCCTAAAGGTGACACTTTGTTTATTGAATTAATAAGACAAATAATGGACTGGAGATTGAGGGAATGAAATTTTCTGGCTGAAGCTTCAAAAGATGTTCAAAAGGATGCAGCCAAATTACACATCTTGCTTGAATGTATTACATTTACTATGAAGTATACTGGAAATTAGCAGGAGCTACGTCAGAACAGTCGCTTGGTTCCTGGATGTCTTGTTTGTGTATTAATGTATTTGTTTCTTTTCACCATTTGTGCAACTCTCAGATCCAGGTCAGGTCCTTTGTGCTGCAGTGCTTGGGTTGTAAACTCTGCAGTGGGACTTCTGGCACTGAAGCTGACAGATGGATTTTATTAGTTACAGTGTCAAATGCTTTGGCTTTAGCTTTTGTTAAAGTTTGTTAAATTGCAAACCACGTGTGAGGCTTTATTCTCATACCAGCATTTTTCATCAATATGAAACTTTTCATTGGTAAATATCATACATGCTCCTAATGTCTGTGGGTGTATTACACCTTGTGGGTACTTGTTTACACGTGGAATATTTGAAAATTGGTTAAAATCGTGTGTGCTAACCGGTGTTCTTTCGTTCCAGGATTCAGCAGGCAGGAAGTGAAGCCTGTGTTTTAGCTCTGTCTTCCTTTGGTGTCCCTTCGGTGGGAGCAGCCTGTGTCTGCTTTCTGGAGTTGCTCGGTCTCGACAGCCTCAAGCTCAGAGTCGACATTAAAGTTGCAAACCTAATTTTCAGTTACAGAACTAGAAATGAAGGATCTCAGCACAATCAGATAAGAGAATCTTTGGGTAAGAGTGTCTTTTGTTTGTTTTAAACTAGGGTGCTCTGTATTTGTTGGAGGAGAAGCAGAGATGGGTTGAAAAATGGTCCCTAACTTCTCAGGAGTGCAGGAAAAGCATCCTGTCCTTTGAAGAGTCACAGATTTTGCTCTTTTATTCCTGCTTCTTGCTAATTTTTAAGGTGCATTTTGAATCTGGCATGCAAAATAAGGTGGGAAATCTGTTATACGACACAGAGCCATAATTGCAGGAGTATCTAATGGATACTATCCAACAGCTGCCTAAGGCTCAGTGTGATATTTAGTAAGGTTCTGCCTAATGTTGTAGTAATATAACTAGGGAACTAAACAAAGGGACATCACCAAATCTCTTTTCTCTTTCCTACTTGAAAACTCTTGCAGCTGCAGTGAAATCAGATGTTCAAAGCCATAAGGAAATTAAATTCATCCTAGCAATCACATCAGAAAGTTGAATTTCTAGCTATAGGTCCACAGGTGTCTCCTTGTCTCGGCTGGGAAACTGCTGGCATTTATTTATGCTTTTGTGATAATCCTAAAAAATACGTTATTTAAAACTACAGGTAGAGCTTATTGTAAAAAAAAGTTGTGATTTGAAAGTTGAAATTCTTTTTTCAGAAATCAAGTAGCCACTTTGGTGCCAGACTTGGTTATTGAAACGTTTACATCGATAGGATTTGCTCTTCTTATTGATTTTGGTACTTTTGAAAATATTACCCCTACTCTGATCCCAAATGGCATCTCAGAAATAGCCTTGTGTTCTTTTAAACAGTTGAAAAGTTAACAAAGTTGGCTGGTGATGAAAAAGCAGCAGCAGCAGCAGTCCTTGTCTCCTTAGAAGAAGCCTTTTGGGATGCAATTGAGCATCAAGGCATAGAGAAGTGAGTAAAACATGATTTAAAGGATTACGTTCAATTGAGATTGAACTCTGAATTGTACTGTGTGTTTTATTGCAGTGATCTGAACAACAGTATTTGAATTTAGAATATAGCCTGGGTATTTCAGACACCCTTGGGCCACACGATGGGTTTATACGTTGTTAACGTCTGATATAAATGCCAGTTAATTACAGCTGAAGCTCTTGACGTTGCATGCAGGACCTCTGGTGAGTCCAGAAGGCAGTGGTCCTTGGTAATGCAGTTCTGTAAACTCCATCGTATTGCCCTGAGTACATCTTACCTACGGGAATGTGCCAGATCCAGCGACTGGCTGCAGTTCATCATCCAGACCCAGCTGCACGGCTACCGGCCGGACGAGGTGAGCAATCCGTGGTCTGAAATGAAGATAGAGTTTGTCCAGAATGTACTTTGTGATGTTCAAAACAGGAAAAAAGGAAGGAAAAATGTGAGGAAGCTCACTGGAAGATTCCAGGTCAGGCGGTGCTTAGCAGGCCTAGGATTTTAACTGGGATCAGTTTGTTGTTATCTTGCAAAGAAAAACATGTAATTACACATAGCAACTGGCTGGACGCGTCACGATGCACTGTTAGTGTGACAGATATGCCAGAAACGAGTGTTTCCAAGGCATTTTAGCTCCACGTAAAACGATGAGCTTCAATATCTTTTTAGAATAATTCACACCCACAGAGTGAGTTTTCCTCTCTAAGTCTCCAAAGATGTATTAAAAAATGAGATTTGAAGAATGTTTTGTCTTTTCTGCGTAGTAGTGCTTCCGTCCTTCTCCTCCCTCGTTCTCGTTGGGTCTCGCTCTGCACAGATGTGTTTGGTTGTGTTTTCCTAGGTCATTTCTGTCCTTCAAGATTTCACTCCCGCTTTACAAGATCACTTGCTGTTGGCGTTGGAGAAGTTGCCACCTTTGTGTCCCGATGCGGGGAGCCCTGAGAGCGGCACCGCCAGCGTGGTGAAGAGCAGATACGCAGACAGTCTCTTCCAAATCCTTTTCCAGTGCCAGGGGCACTCCAGCCCTTCACGTTACCTCCTGACTGAAGGACTGAGAGCGCACGCTCCTGTTCTGAGCGTGCTAGCAGCGTGTTTCCAGGTGAGCATTGCTGAGGTTATTTCTATTTTAGAGGGATAAGTAATTAAAAAGTGGTAGTAGTGCGTGGTTACGTGAAGTGGTGGGTACGTAGGTCGCGTTCATTGAGGCTTTTCCTCAATTTCTGTTGTAATTGTGGACAGCATGAGACCTTTGGCCAAGTGATCCGTAATGAGGTGGTGTTTTCTCTGTTGTAAACCCATCGGTTGTGGCATTTGGCAGGATGCAAACATTCTTCACTGTCTCTGTGTGTGGATGATCACTGCTGTGGATGATGTTACCAGAGCTGAAGCAACAAACCACGTTCAGAGCTCGGCGGAAAATCACGAGTGGGATCTTCACGACCTGGCAGTTATCTGGAAAGTCTTCTTAAGAAAGCAAAGAAGTAAAACTCTTCTGAATGGCTTCCAGCTCTTTTTAAAGGTGAGATAATGCCTTTTTCTAAATTCTGCATTTATTGAGGTACTTTTAGGAAATAATTATAACTTATTTTTATGTCTTGAAGGATTCTCCTTTGCTGTATATACTGGAGATGTATGAACTATGTATGAACTGTAAAAAATACAGTGAAGCTAAAACCAAACTGGACAAGTTTCAGGAAAGCCTCACAAAGGTAAGAAGATTCATTTTCTCTAAATGCTTTTCCCTTGTTGGAATGGGACAGGCACCTAATGTCACATATGAAAATAATGAAAATGGTGTGCTTAGAATGGTCTGGGAGCTCATTTGTGAACAGCTTCAGCAGATTCTTCTCATTGCTGGTGGCTGATTGAAGAACATTTTTGACGATTCGGAACCTGCAGGGTATTTTTCTGAATCCTTTTGTTTTAAGTTGATATGGGCAGATTGAAATACAACGTCATCCTCCCTGTGTGAGCAGTTTCCTGCTTGAGGGTTGGCATTGACTCAAGCAGGACCACTGTTGGTAAACTGAATTGTTTCTGGGGATATTCTCTGTTCTCTATTGACCAGGGCAAGTCAATACTGAGCTGATAAACCAGCAACCTACAGAGAGTGTCTGTTTAAGACAGACAACGCTTTTGCCTGTGTTTCAGAGCTTCTGCAGAAGTCTGTGATACTGCTTTGGTTTTGGTAGCTGTGTGGGCTTTTCTCTGGAAACGGCTCAGTGAACTGAATCACACACGGCGATTAAAACACTGGCTTAGCAGTTGGTTTTCATGCAGTGTTCCTTGTTTATCACACACAGGTTTTCACAAGTGTTTGAATTTCTTTCCTTCACAATTTTCTCATTCCCTGAATACCTTGCTAATTAACACTCCGTGTCATTAGTGGTTTTCCTTCCTGCAGTTCAGGCTCAGGCTGGGTGTGTTTCCTTTCCTGTGCACCACTCACACAGTGAAGACGCTTACGAAGTGCTGTGACGAGAGCTGTTCACCTGGCAGTTTATCTACCTGTTTCTGACCCTTCTCCCATCTTTTATCTCTTTGGTGGTCCCCCTGCCATAGAACTTTCAGATCAAAGTCAAACGTAGAACAGTGATGGATCAGCGTCCCCTTGGGAATGGCAGGTCGTTGTTTCTTAAAGGAGGAGGTAGATCTGGTGCACCTCCCATTTCCAGTGCGATTCCCACCGAGATGCAGAATATCTTTGCAAAAAGAACCCAAACAAACCCAACTCTTAAAAAATTGTTGTCTGCACAGCTTAAAACTGAAGGCGAAGCAGCAGCTTCAGAATTGCCCGTGCGATGGATGGAGTCACAAGCTTTGTTCCTTCTTGAACTGATGATGCAGCAATGTGGAACGGAGTATGAGCTAGGAAAGCTCCTGCAGCTGCTTGCTGCCACAGATCATCTTCTACTCGATGGTAAATACAGCTTCCTCTGTTAGCTGCTATTACTGCTTTAATCTAAAGACCGTATCCAATGCTTTTGGAGTGACTGAAAATGTTTGCTTTAAGTGTACTCAGGCTGTTTTATTTTTGTATGAGACTTTGTATAGCTGAAGTTGGTCCTTATGGTGAATTACACAGAATCGCTGGGTTGGAAAAGCCCTCTGAGATCATCACGTCCAACCGTTCCTGTCTACCCCTAAACCATATCCCTAAGTACCTCGTCTACCCGCTCTTTAAACACATCCAGGGATGGTGACTCCACCACCTCCCTGGGCAGCCTGTTCCAGCTTCTGACGACCCTCTCAGTAAAGAACTTCCTCCTTATCTCTGACCTGAACCTCCCTTGGCACAGCTTGGTGCCGTTTCCCCTTGTTCTATCCCCCATCACCTGGGAGAAGAGCCCAGCACCCACCTCTCCACAAGCTCCCTTGAGGCAGTTGTAGGTGGTGATGAGGTCTCCCCTCAGCCTTCTCTTCTCCAGGCTAAACAAGCCCAGTTCCCTCAGCCGCTCCTCATAAGGCTTGAATTGCAGTGGTGAAAGTGTACTTGTGTGTGTAAGTGTTTAGGAGAATGGGTACGTTCAAGTGTTGATGAGGAGTGCACACATTATCTACAGAAGTTATGCATTTAGAGCTTATTTTCAGTCCCTTGGAGGTTTTAGAGTGTAAAATCCCTGCTCCTCCCCTGGCAGGGCTGCATGCTGAAAGAAGGAGCAGGATTTCCTCAGGTTTAAAAACCAGCTGCCTTTAATTGTGTATGCGCTTTTAAAACAGGCCCTTACGTGAAGAAGCTCTGTGCGCTCAGTGAGACCCTGCAGGATTCCTCCGTATCAATTAACCGCTCCGTGCTAACGAGTTCCAGCATGGAGGCGTTTCAGAGCGAGTGCAGATCGATCCTGGAGCAGCTGCAAGAGCAAGGCAGGTTCTCACTGGCACGGGAGGTGGCAGCGCTGGCTGAGTTGCCCGTGGACAACATCGTTATCCGAGAGGTACGGTACGGTTACATCCTGATGTTCACCTCCAACACCCTGTGACTGGCAGTGTTGGGAAGTCACTTCTCAGTCTTCCTGAAACAAGGGTTTTCCTTCAAATCACTTTTTATTTAACTGCAAGCGCACCAAACAAGTTGACTGTAAGTGCTGAGCTGAAGAGGACAGTGCAGCTTTCCTTATTCTCTTACTGCTTTTACTTGCTGTGCTATCAGTTTTATTTGGTGATAGATGGATTTGTTGCATACTGAGACAATCTAAATTCTGTTTTTCAGTGTTCTAGCCATCCGGTGTGAGTTCTTTGCTTTGGAAAGAGGGTTGTTTAAAACCTCTGTGAATTTTGCCGTTGTTTAAAACCTCTGTGAATTTTGTAGGTGTTTAAAACCTTTGTGATTTTTTTTTTGCAGGTTCTAAGAGATCTGCATCACTTAAGAGACACTGGACAGTGGCATCAGAACCAGACAAGAACTGAATTCTGGAAAAAATGTAACGACAGCTTCGAGAAAAATGCAATCTCCAACAAAGCCGCGTCGGATTTTTTTCTTAACCAGGCAAGCACAGTATTTGAATCTCCAGCTCACGAGAAGTTACACAGCTTCATGGAGCGACATTTGCTGCTTACCCTGGCTGGCCACTGGCTGGCCAAGGACGACTCGGTGTCCCTGCCCAAATTAGAAGAAATAGAGAAGCAGATCTGGATTTGTCGCATCGCCCAACAAACGTTATCCACAGAGGAGGGGTCAGGCAAGCCGAGGTTTTCCTCCCACGTTGTGAACGGGGATCTTACCTTCGATAACTTAGCTAAGGAGTTTTCTTTTTCCAAGCTGCCTGCTCTGAACACACCCAAGCACCTCAGAGTAGAGGCGCTTGCATTCGGAGAGGCTGCGCAGCCGATGAGTAACGATGAGGAGGAGTCACTCAGGCTCCTGGTGGGATCCCTGCTCGACGAAGGCAGCGTCCACGAGGCCAGCCGTGTCTGCCAGTATTTCCGTTTCTACGACAGAGACGTTTCGCTGGTGCTGCACTGCAGAGCTCTGGCTGCAGGGGACATTGTTGCAGCCAGACTGCACTCAGACAGTCAGGCTCTCCTTGCAGTGAAGGAGAAGACGCCTGAAAGCAGCGTGGCTCCGCAAAGCAGAGTCCCCAGCAGTAAGTAACAGCGAGCAGTTAATACCAGGGCTGGGGGTCCACTGGGTTCTTCCTCTTTTCTTACAGTGTTGATTTCCCCCAAAATTCCTGCAGGAAATAAGGTCTTCCTGACAGCAGGTAAAGTCCTTGGTCATAAATCCTCCCATGAAAGGAGTTTGAAGGCTTGTAACATGCATGGCTTGTGTGTGCTTCAGGCAGGGCCTTTCTGTAGGCAGTTTCTATAGGCTCTTAACTGCTCACTCTTTATAGTTCACAGTTCTGCTCCAGTAACGTAGCACTGCAGGTCATCCCCGTTCCTGCTTTTGGAGTACACACTCTGGTGCATCCTGAGTGCGTTTCTGGAGCTGAAACGTGGAAGTGCTTTCATTTTTTCTCTGAATTCTGTGTACATTATAAAGGAGTTAGTGTTTCTAATTAATAGCAAGGCTAAGGCTGGAAATGTTTATCTATAAAATGTGCATGTTTATAAAGTCTGAATGCAGAAGCTGTCAGCTGGAATATGACTTTCTAATGCTAACATGTGTAAAGCTGAACAGGAATAGGAGGAGTAAATGAAGCCTAAGCCATCAGAAAGGCTGCCGAACCCTTATGCTGTCTTACACTTAGGAATTTTACATCTGAGGTATTATTGTGGGTATTTTGGCTCATTTGTGTTCTGTCTACCTTTATGAGAAAGGCATTTATAGTATTTTTGTTTGCAGCATCAAGCTTAGACGACTGGACACACCTCGTGGCTCCATCTCCAGATGACCAGGTTGTTACCAGCCTGAAGGCTCTCACAGATGAATGTGTCCATGGCAGGAACTACTGCAGACAGGTCCTCTGTTTGTATGAGCTCTCTAAGGTAGGTGCCTCATTGAAGAAACAGGCGGTTTGTATCAAGCAGTGCTGTGGAGGAAAGCACAGAGTGGTCAAAGTACTCACCAGGTGCCTGAAACGAGCCTCAGAGGCTGGAATTGCCAAGGCTTTGTGTGGAAAAATGGCCAGATGCTCCCTGGGCGTGAAGTGTTGAAATGAACCCAACTCCAGGCTCCCCAGGCCCCTGCCTCTGCCCCAGCTAAGCCAGATTTCAGCCCCTGTCTCTCTTTGATGTGCCTTTCTGATAATCTTTGGAGCAGATGTTGTTCATCTAGCCCTTTGCTGTAGGTCTGTGTTGTGGATGCCTTCGGAATCAACACCAACCCCAAAGTAGACAAGGAGGCAGCAGCTGCCTTAGAAGTTCTGGCACAGAAGGGCTCTGCAGGCTTCTCCAGGTATTTTAAGTGTTAAGGTTTAGATTTGGTTCAGGAAAGCATCTCTGCCCATGGTGACAGCTCTGTGGGTATCAGGCTCCAAACACAAAGTACTCAGGTGCCATCCTGGTGTGGAGAACAGTGATACTGGAGCTGCTCAGGTGAAGGCACTGTTACCCACTGTAAGGATGGGGTATGTTTGCAGTTTTAAACTGAGCTTTGTCTGCTCATCATGAAGATGTCCTGCAGGTCCCTGTGTTCAGGACTGGAATTTCTGGGGTAGGTTTTCTAAGTGTGTGTGTGTTTCCTAGGAACTGAACTGCTCCTACAGTGAAATGTCAGCCCGCGACCCCGAAAACGTGCTGCGGGCGATCCTGTCGTCCCGTCAGCCGGACAGGGGCAGGAGAGCCCAGGCCTTCATCTCCACGCAGGGCCTGCAGCCCCAGAGCGTGGCAGAGCTGGTGGCTGAAGAAATCATGCAGGAGTTACTGGCACCATCAGAAGGGAAAGGTAGGGAAGAGGCTTGAGCTTGTATGTCAGCATTTTGGGGGTTTAAGTGTGATATTTGTCTGTCTGAAAACCGGTCCTTGCTCCTCAGATCCCGAGTGCTAGTTACAGTCAGTAATGGTTGGGCAGCTCTTGTGTAAGAGTTTTGTGTAAGGGTTTTCATTGAGTTCCTAAGTTGAACTCGTGGAAGAGCATGGACAGAGCCACTGCAAGGGACAGGGCAGGGTT
>NW_010187338.1:380-14726 GCF_000695765.1 Mesitornis unicolor | reverse complement strand
GGAAAGGGCGTGGTGGGGTGGGGTAGGGAAGAGGAGCAGCAGCAGCCGGCTGGAGCTGTGAAATTGCAGTGGAAACAGTTGGGATTTCAGTGGATTTCACTGGCAAAGAAGTCATATCTGATTCTTAAATTTAAGCAGCGAAATCCAGTGTGTCTTTAGAATTGTAGTTCCACATCCGGAGTCAGTCTGGATTAAGTTTTATCAGTTGGTTTGGGGTTTTTCTGTTACCATAGCTGATCTCTAACAAGTAGTGGTTGTAATGTATCCCTTTCTCCGTGGCCAGGGCAGAAGCAGGTTGTGAACCCCACGGCTGAGAGCCAGGCGTTCCTGCAGCTCGCCAAGCTGTGCCAGGACCACACCTTGGTTGGCATGAGGTTACTGGATAAAATCTCCTCGGTGCCGCGCGGGGAGCTGTCCTGCAGTGAGTACACAGCAAAGAGCGCTTGATGTAACCACTGCGTTACTAAAGGTGGTTTAGAATCCCATCGCAAAGAATAAAGGCAAGGCTGGAGGAAGCATCTGTTACTGTCCTCAAATTCGATATTAAATCAGTAGACCTGAGGATGTGCACAGTAAATAAGTGCGTTGCTTAAGCGTTGCATCACTTTCCAGCAAAAATACAGGGGGTTTTGTGCCAACGGCTGGGAAACTCAGTGGCAAAATGAGATCTGTTACTTATTTATTTAGGCTGTTGTCTAAAAAGATCCAGATTTCCCCACGCACTGAGAATGTGCATGGGACAGAACCAGAACAGCTCCACTTTGTAGTCCAGTTCTGCTGTTTCCCGCTGGAAAGGTTGTGTACCCTCTGCAGAGGTGGAGAGAGGCATAAGAACAGCGTAACATCACATAATTGACTTCCCGATTCACTGACATAACTGAGTCCTTCTGCTCTTCAGTTACAGAGTTGCTGATTTTGGCCCACAGTTGCTTTAGCCTGACTTGCCACATGGAAGGGATCACCAGAGTCCTGCGAGCAGCGCGGCTGCTCACCGATGAGCACTTGGCCCCTCGCGAGGAGTACGGGCTCATGGTAGGTGTGTGCGGCGCCACGTGCGCTCCTCCGGATGCTGTGTGAGTCTGAGACGCGCCCCATGCGGTGCTGTCATTGCTCAGAGCTTCACTGCGTGTTTTATGTGGTAAATGATGTCCTTCCAGCTCACAGGAAGGAAGGTGCAGTGAGTGGGGTTCAAAGTAAAGCCTCACGCTGCCTCCCCTGCTGCTGCTTCGAGGGGGTTTTCTGCTTTGCTTGGAGCTTCGTACGATCGCTGTTGTTTCCCCAGGTTCGTCTTCTCACCGGCATCGGCAGATACAACGAAATGACCTACATCTTTGAGCTGCTGCACGAGAAGCACTACTTCGAAGTGCTCATGAGGAAGAAATTGGACCCGGTAGGTGCAGGGGGATGAAGGGGAGAGAACGGGGTGGCTGCGCCACAAACTGCTGTTGACACGAGGTGGAATTATCTGGAGGTTGTCATTACTGGAGTGCAGGAGGGGTTGTTCGAGATTCACAGTGATTCATTCTGGGGTTTATTACGTTTTCAGTTTAACAAGTTTGTTCACATTAGTTCAGAGAGCAGCGTTGAAACTTCAAGCTGGGGAATATTCACGTCCTGTTTTGGTTTTACTGCCAGTTAATGCTTCATGGGCTTCTGAAAATCATAAACGCTTAGAGCTTTGTTGTAACGTAAATAAATGCCAGCGTGTAACAGAAATAAATGTGTAGGTGCTGGGTTTTCTTACCTGGCACAATATGGGTAAGCCCAAGTGTAATACTGCCATTACATTTTAAAATAGTACAGAGAAACCTCAGAGAGTGGAATGATGGCTTCTGGAAAACTGGACCAGAACGGCTTTGCTTTTCTGTGTACTGAAATGTGAATTTACAAAAGCTTTTCAGATCTCAATCTGTTCTTCCCTCCCCTGAGCAGAGCGGGACGCTGAAGACAGCTCTGCTGGATTACATCAAGCGCTGTCGGCCCGGGGACAGCGAGAAGCACAACATGATCGCCCTGTGCTTCAGCATGTGTCGGGAAATCGGGGAGAACCACGAGGCTGCTGCATGCACGCAGCTAAAACTCATCAAGTCTCAGCCGTGGGGTGAGTGGAGGCTGCGAAAACGGGACAAGCAGGCGTGGTAAGAGGGAAGGCAGTGGGTGAACGTGGTTTGGTCGCCTGCTGTCCTGGTAGCAGCCATGAAACCCCCGCTCTCTGAAGGAGGAGGGTCCTGTTGGCCAGGCTTGGGGTGTTCCTGTATTTCCCAGTTCAGCTGCTGCTGCTGCTCGGGGACTTTTCAGAGTTGAGATTTTTGGGTCTTGCTGTAATGTAAGTAAACCTCAACACTGTGGTACCACGTGTGGGAGGAGGTGAGGACACGTGAGGTGTTCCTCACTGCCGTAGGATGTGACAGTGGTTGTACAGTGTGTGTATAAAGTGTTGGGGTTGTGTTTGGTAGGAGAACTCCCTAACACTGTCACTTGACGGTGACATCTGTCATTGTAATGACAACTGAAATGGTTTTCTGGTCATGGTCAGTGCTGGTACGTGCCACAAATACACGACCTGGGTTTCTTTTCAGCTCTCCAGTCACTTGACTGGGCTCCAGCAATGGCTCTGGTCCATTGACTGAGCAGGCATCACCGCTTCTTTGTGCTTTTTCAATACGAACATTTTAGTCTTTTGTTGCTTTGTGAAGCACCCCTAGGGACAGACGTGGTACCAAGAGGTATTTTTCTCACTTGCTTTTATAAATAATTGGTTATTCGTTTTTTTCCTCCCCATTTCAGAGGAGTCACTTCAGGATATTGCACATTTAAAGAAACTGCTGATGAAAGCCCTGACACTCTTTATTGATGCAGCAGAAAGTTATTCTAAGGTAAAATGAGATCTGTGTGACTTCTGTACCGCACGTAAGGAGGGAGCTGAAGTGGGAGAGCAAAGCAGAGGCTGCTCTGGGGGTGCAGGTCCGGTCCCAGGAACAAAGGAGTCTCTGCTCAGCAGTGTCCCAGTGGTCACGCTGCCATGGAGCAGGACCCTGGTCCCTCTGCAGGCTTCAGCATCTGGGGTGACCGTGAGGTTCCCCAGTTTGAAAGCTTAGCCGGCAAGAATACAATCTAAACTGGTGGGATGATGAAAACAGGGGTAGCTGTGGTGAGTGAAGCTTGCCATGTGAATTACTGCCCACCGCTGAACTCGGTGTTGCTCTCAGGAGTATTTATTGCTTTCCTCTAGAGCCATGCTTCAGAAGCTTGCACTTGTCTCTGATTTGTTACCCAGGACTCCTGTGTCCGCCAGTCGCTGCGCTGCAGCCGGCTCACCAAGCTGATCACGCTGCAGCTGCATTTCCTCAGCAGCGGGCAGAGCACGCGGCTCATCAACCTGAGCGGGCAGGACCTGATGGACACCATCGTGGCCTTGCCCAGGTTCTATCAGGTGAGCTTGGTTCCTCAGCTGCTGTTTCCCAGAAGCAGTGGTTTCAAGCAGCGGGTACTGAGGCAGGCTGCTCCCGTAACACCCAGCTCTTCCATGTGGCCACCGAGTCCCGTGGCTGTCAGCCCATCAGGTTGCTGCAGCTCCTGGTGTGGACCGATGCTTTTCACAGCCAGGGCCTTGGCTCTCCAGCGGCTCTTGTTCTACACTAGAGCCCTGAAATCTTGTCTACATTGGCACCCATCATTCTGGAAATGGAAAAGGGTTTTTTTTTAATGAGAGCATCTTGTTTAGGGGTTAAGGAAAATTATTTGCAGTGCTTTTTACCCTTGCATTTCTCTGTAATGCAGCTGCTCTCAAGAACAGCACCAGGAGATGGGCCCAACAGCAGACCTAGAATATTTCAAGTATAGGAATGTTTCTGTGCAATAAACTCTTCCTGCTCAGTAACCCCGGGCTCTGCTCTCCCTGCAGGCGGCTATCGTGGCCGAGGCGTACGAGTTTGTCCCAGATTGGGCTGAGGTTCTCTACCAACAAGTGATCACCAAGGGAGACTTCGCTTACTTGGAGGAATTCAAACAGCAGCGACCACTGAAGCCTGGCATTTTTGAGGAGATTGCAAAGAAGTGAGTAGCTCTGTGGGCAAACCCAGACTTGCTTTTCCATGGGCTACTTTAGAGGAGCAAGCGTGCGTTTATAACACGCACGTCTTAGTTCTGTTAGAACCTTTTATGTAAGAAAGCGCAGTGCGTAGGGGCTTGGGCTCACACTGTGGACATGGCACTGGGTCTGGCTGAGCTGGGTGAGGAGCTGCCTTAGGGCTTAGGGCAAAATCACCAAGAAAACGCAGTGTACCTGTTGAGCACAGCCTGTTTAAGCAGTGCTTGTGTCTCTGCAGCAAGACAGCCTTACAGTGGTTGTCTGTGAAGCCAGTTTCAAATCCACCTACAATGATTTTCAGAGTTAAGCAGCACCCACCTACTGAGGCCGCTCTGAAAAACCTGAAGAAGCTGCTCACGCACTGTGAAGACGTCTACACCTACTACAGACTGGCGTACGACCTCAAGTTCTACGACGTGGTCAACGCGCTCCTGAAGGACGCACAGACCGGCTGCTGCCTCAGCGACTTCTTGTCCACGTAGGCTGCAGCCCTGGGCTCCCACGGGCACCGCTGCTTCGCGCATCACAGGTATTTTTATCATTCGCTGCCATGTCAAAGGGTCTCCAGAAAAGCACTGGCGGTTGTAAATGTTTAAAACACAGAGACTGCGTTAACCCAGAATTGTGTTTTGTGTAATAAATCTTACCCTTTACAAAACGTGACTGCGTTTGCTGGTCAGGCTGGCACAGCCCCACGGACCCAGCAGCCCTTGGGCTCAGGGCTGTGGAGGACGGCTCACCACAGGAAGCGCATCCAAACCGGGAAAAGGCTGGAACAGAACCTGCCGAGCATCCAGTGCAGACAGCGAAACCAGCAGGAGAAAGGCTTAGCTCCACTCGAGATCATCTGCTCCTCGAGTCCTGCCTGACCAGCCCAGGTTTGTTTTCCAGCGCAGCCATGCAGTGCAATAGTCCGGTACGTCTCTGAACAGCGCCTGCTGACTTTGCTGCTGTCTTAGGGGAAAAAGCAGTGACCAAGCACTGGTATGTTCTTAACGGTTATTAAATGTTAACTCCTTTCCCTGCTCACAGTGCTACTGTGCAGGCAGCTGGTGTGGAGCCCCTGCCAGGAGCGAGTGGCCTGGGGATGCCTTGGCAGGTCTACAAGGTGGGGTCTGGTCTCGCTGGGGAGGGATGGATTAGACCTGGGCACCCCTTTGGGCACAACCGGGTCTCAGCCTGGAGTCTGAGCCCAGGACGGTGCCTCCTGGGCAGAAAAGGGTGGGGAGCCCTGGCAGCTGCTGGAGCAGCTTGGAGTGAAAGGAAGCGACGAGACCGAGACCGTGCTATCGCTAAACACGAGCCCAGCAAAACCACCACCGCCATAGCAACCCTGTTAATTAGCACAGGGCTAACGCGGGTTGAGAGCTTACCGGCGCCTTTTGGTTGCTGAACATTTCCATGCCTGCAACTGCTGCATCCGACAAATATTTACTTGCAGGGTATTTACCCAATCTGTCAGGAGTTGTGCACAGGCACACGCAGTACGAGTTGGCTCCTTTGAGCAGTAAAACATTGAGTAGTGAGGATTACACCTGAGCCAAACCCCATTGAAAATTCCAGTTCTAGGAGCAGAGCCCAGGCCCACCCCAACACCCCTGGTTTGCAGCTCCACACTTGAGGTACTCGCACTGTAAGAACTGGTCCAAAGGCAGCCGCGGTGAAGTCCTCAATAGTGATTTTTATTAAATTAGTTGCTTTTTATAAAACATTGCAGATGTCGTAATTGTTAACATAACAATTTGCCCAACTGTAGTAACTGTTGCAGTTTGCTAAGCAAGTTTTGTTTGTTTGGTTTTTTTTTTTTAAATGAAAGAAAATGGCTGAGTGGTGAAAGATCCACAGCCCATGAGCCCAAAAGGAAGTCTTGGTTTCTTTACACTTAACCCAGGCAATTAACTGTTAAGGAATACCCAACCCATACAGCTGCGTTAGTAGAAATTCCCACGAATGGAAACTAAACCTCATACTCAAGACACAAGTAGGTTTGTTATTATTTTCAAACAAGCAACTCTCTGCTGTCCCCGCTCACCGCGTGTCGTGGCGCTGCCAGGCTCTGGAGCAGGGGGGTGTCTCCGTGACCCCATCCCTGGGTACCCCATCCCCAGGCTGGAGCCAGCCACCCCCCTCACAAAATACTGCAAACCTCAAGCTCTACCTTAGACAAAGCAATCGTAACGCTACGTGCACACCATGCCCTTGCTGCAAACTGCTGCTGGTCACACACGAGTCCCTCGGGGAGGTACAGTTAAGGCCGTATCGCTGACCTGTGCTGGGAATAACACTTTGCCATCTTGACATGCGTTTCCAATTTAGCGGCTGTTACTAGAAAATCAAATAGTGACCGTCGTCAGAGGGTTGGTTTGGTTCTTGTTTTCACTGCAATTTACAGAGCTTTTACACGTCTCCGTTCTCACCTCCACCCCAGAGCCGTGCTGCAGCACGGAGCCCTCGGGAGGTCACCCACCAGCACAGGGATACTGCAATTCTGATTGTAGCATTTGGCAGAATTTAAAGGAAGAAAAGTTGTGCTACATGTTTAAGGGATTATGGGCAACAGAAAGACAACAGAAGGGGAGATAAATGTCACATGAAGTCTTCAAAGTCTTGTACGTATTCTCCGTCGTAGCCTCCGTAATCAGCCAGGTCATCTTTCATAGTCGCCTTCAAACCTCCTCCAGGCACAACACCTTTTTTCTTCTTTTTGGCTTTATTCTGCTTAAATAGGGAGAGCACATTTACTTTAAAACCCCCAGCACTTTGTCCTTACCCCCGTGAGGGTAACGCAGCCCTGTGCCCCGCAGTGAGCGCTGGTGGCTGAGATTTCTACCCCTGCGTCTCAGCCTGCACCGCACCGTGCGGGTAAGGCCGACATCCTCAGCTCCTGCATCACACACACGGGTCTTGTTCACCCAGTCCTACCGACTCTGAACACGTAAAATGACTTCAGCAAAAGCAGAGCCTAGTGTTTAATTTTGTGGAATTACCGATTTAATGAAGCAATGCAATGTGGCTTCAACCTCCACAGCAGCTGAACAAATACAGAAGTCCTAAACAACTACAGAAAGTTTCATGGTAAAGCTCTGCCCTGCAGCGCTGGTGCAGCTGTAGCTGTAGCCTTCAGTGGTTGGCCAAACTCATTCACATGAAAAGCCAGGAGGAAAGAGCAGAAAACAGCAATTACACCTGCTCTTCGTTCGTAACCTTGCCTGGTTCAGTCGTCACAGCTCACACCAAAGAAACAGCTCAGCGCCTTCGCCAAACTCCAGCCCCAGTGGTGAACACCAAAACGTTGATTTGTGTTTGCTCACGCCTGGGGATGGGACCCCTGTCCAGAGCTGTCCCTTTTACATTGCCCTTGTTTCTACCAGCCCTCCTTGAAAGCACACCACAAGACCCCACCACTGCTGCTTGACTTTGCTGCTATCCAATGATTCACTTCATCACTGAGCTCCAGCCCGCCCAGATCACGCTATAACACAAGGTATCGCATCCTGCAAGCACCACTGAAGCTTCTACATCACTTTAAAAACTTCCTCTCCTTGCCTGGGCAGTTGCTGCTCCTTTAGATTGCACAGCAGCAGAAAAACCCCAGGTATCTGCTATTCAAACTCCCAAATCTTGGCAAAGATTTAAGAAGTTACCTCCACAGAGTGGTGTTACACTGACACTACTGGAAATGGGCAAGGAACAAGGTTGGCACGCAGGTAACACTGATGTAAATTAATCAAGGTTTAAATTAACGAAGGTTTTGCCTGTGATCTCTGGATTCAATGAGCTCCTGATACCTCACACCGGGAAGAGGATTTAACTAAGCCAGTGCCCAGGGTTATCACCTCACCCCCTGCTGCTGCCTCTAACAAAATGAGCCACACAACCGAGTGCTCCCGCTCTCCAGACAAGCCCCTGGTGCTGCTGCAGAGCTCTTACCTTTTCTTGTTTTTGTTTTTCACTGCATAGTACTGTCAAAGTATTTGTGATCTTTTTCAAATCATCGACTTCCACTGCATCAGGGAAAAAAAGAACAAAAAAAGAAGATTCCTCGTCAATATTGTGCTTAGAAATCCATGACATGATCGAACACTGGCGTGCTCTGACAAGGAGAAATATGCAGCAGCGACGAGCACGGGCAATTACTTGATTTAAATCAGGGGAATTCAGCTCCTTGTCAGCACCAGCACCAATTCAGATGGCCGCTGTAAGCAGCCTGAATGCTGAGCAAGGTGAAGCTCACGAATCAGGAGTCAGTGAACACAAAAACCCTGCTGGCATTTGAACAGTGAAATACAGACCCAGCGTAACACAGTAAAACACATCAAAAGGAGCAGTGGATCAATAAATTGTCAACAATAAGTGGTCCAAGAGGTGGTGAATCCTTCACCTGAGAGGAGCAGGAACCCACCCGAGGTGTTAGCAGCTCCTGTGTTGACACAGCACCCGGCAGCACCGAGTGACCGCGCGTGTGCGGCACAGGAAAGGCTCTGGAGCCAGGAACGCGCCCAGAACTTCAGCCAGAGCAGTGCAAAACGGGGTTTAAGGTGGTTTTATCTCTGGGTAGGTGCGTGCTCCATTCCAGAGCCATTTACTTTGCAGTCCCAGAATCACATGAACTCAACTTCAGAAGTGTCCTTCCAAATGAGCTGCTCCAGTGAGCTGGCTCAGAGTATTATCATCATTGTTGTTGTTACTATTGAAATGGCTTCAAGATAAACACGCAAGACTTAAACCAGCAGAAAAACACACCCTGCATCAGTGTCTTTAGCTGACACACAGAGCCAGTAACTACAAACACACGACCTGCAGTAAAGTCTGGGGGCATGGAATCGGATACTTGTGAGTGAAACAGGTCAGTGCTTCATAAGTAAAACCCACTCTCAATTTAACATTCACTACAGCAGCACTGTTCAACTCCAGCTCCATCACAGTTCTGGCAGCAGGGTGGTCTGGGATGCCGCTCATGTCACTTACATGAAATACAAACGTCTCGAACTAACGCTTCCAAGAAGCTGGCGTAATGTAACGACTTCTCGTACTGCGTGATTTTCTCCTTTAGTAGCTTGCCAAATTCCGTAAAGTCATCTTTTGAAGAGGGATTCATGGCATCTATTCCACAAGTGTTATTTACACCTGCAAGGACAGACACAGTTATGACAGAAAGCACGAGCTGTGACCACCAAAGGGTGACAGGAACACGTGCGACCTCGCGGACGTCCCCTTCCTCGCCTCCACCGCAGCTTCACCCCCCCAAAGCCCAGCTCTGCTCACTCGCCTCCCCCAGCTCCTGCTGCCCAAAGGCTGAACCAGCCCCAGTTACCGGCCCAGACAGGAGAGGTTTTGCTGCAAAGCTTCACTGCGTGAAGCCCCTCTCCCCTTACAGGAGGGAGTGCTGAGCTCCTCAGCTGCCTCTTCGCACTGCACCCCAGCCCCAGGGCGCTGCTCTCCTTCAGCCGGCTGCCAGAGCAGAGCTCTCGCTGAGCAAGCAGCTGTGCAATGCACCAGAACCAAGGAAACGCTCTCGTGGTTGCCGAACGCCTGTGAATCAGTGTCACCGCTGGTTCTGTCAGAGCCCAAACCAGAACCATTTCCTCCAGGCTCCTCTGCGCCAGGAAGCCAGCTCACCCCACTGAATTGCACCGAATTGCTCAGCACCTGCCCTGCTACACAAACCACCTCGTGTAAAGCGTGCGTGAGTTACGCTGGGCCACGCTCGCCCAAAGCCTCGTTAAACCTGTGTCATAAAGCACCTCAGAACATTTGAAGGCAGCATTTCTCTTTTCTTCTTTAATTTTCCACGCTCACCTTTTTACCAAAGCACCAAGACAACGGCAAACGCAGCCAGCTCTTTTTCCTCTGCCCCCTGCCATGCCTTGGTACAAAGCAGCACCTCCTGCTCTCGAGATGTTTGTGGCTCCTGCAGCTCCCCTCAACACCGGCCATGCCTCCAGCGCTCTGCGTGTAACCCCCTCATCCCCAGCCACACAACCCCCATGTGCTCCACCGCTCCGGTCCCGCTCGGTTCTTGCTGCACAGGGTTATTTCCAGGGCACAGCTGCGTTCACCCAACACCCCCAGCACGCTTACCAAAGGTTTCTTTTGCTAACTCAAGGTCGGACTCCTCTTGTAATTTCTTTAGCCGTAATTTGTCTGCTAACTGTTCTTCTGGTGTAAGTTCTTTCTGCTCCTCCGGTGCCTCCAACTGAATCAAAAACGCACACAGGGAGGACGTTATATTCCAAACCCTTCGGCAGTACAAGAAATCACTTGGACAGCTTGGAGCCAGCACACCTCAGCACACCCAAAGCTGCAAACCACCCCAGCCCCGTGCAGCGATGCTGCTGGTTAACGACTTGTACAAGAAGGGGCAGAAACACCTTCGCGCTCAGTTTCCCAACTGCGTGTTTTCCCACGCAGGGCACACGAAGAACCAGCCATGTGCGTTATTTCAGTGATCGGGTTAAATCACAGAGGAACCGCAGCTGCCATCCCCCAGACGGGATATGGACAGGACAGGTTTGTTCTGTCAGACCAGAAAAGATCTTTACAGGTCTCGTTCAACCGCCAAAAAGTCCCCAAAAAACCCAATAAATCAAACCCGCCCTCTAAGTTTTATGAGGCTTGGAAGAAAAAAAAGGAGTTACCCTTTTTTTAAGCTCCTCTTGCTTTTTCTTCTGTAGCTTTTCTTTTTCTTTTATTTTTTCTGCTATTTTCTTTTTTTCTGAAACTTTTGGTTCTGTAAAACATTGAACAATGCAGCACTCAAGATCTACCGATTATTTTCTTCCAGCAACTACAGAGGCAGGAACCCAAGCCACAGAGCCCGGCTGGGATGGAGCACAGGGAGTTAAGGACACGCTGTGTCAAAACCAAAACCCACCCCACCTGGAAAGCGGCTCTGGTTCTTCAGATGTATCCAAGTAAAACCAGGGCCTGCACACAGAGCCACGTATTCCTTTTAAATCTTACCTTGTTTTACCTCTGTCTCCTTTACTTCCTCCTCTTCCTCCTCATCATCCCAGTTATCCTACAAAATAAGTTGTAATTAGGATTCTTTTACAGACACTTTCTACTCGTTCAGGTAACGAGCACAGAGCCGCTCACACAGACCCCCAGAGATGCTCCCGTACCCATTTGCCTGCCACAGCGAGGGCACAGCTTTTGGGAACTACCCGAGGCCTTCCAGGACCGGTTCTTACCATGGAAAAGGCAGCTCCTATTCAAAGAGCCAGAAAGCTCAGGTCGATACCGTTACAAAGGCCAGACGGTGAACAGGCAAACTCCTTCCATTACACACTACAAGACTCTGGGGTGTCGGGGGATGCTCGAGTGTCAAACAGCCACTGGTGGAAAGGGACAGCAGCTGAAGCCATTTCCAAACAGACCGTGCTGTCCCACCACCGCAGGACCCTGTCCCTTGGAACCCTCGCGTCCCCCTCCCGGCGCTGGCCGCAGGAGGACGGTGCCAGACGCAGGCCTGCAGCCAACACGCGCTGCTGCGGGACAGGGGAGCACACAGCGGGGAGCAGGAGGGCGCAGGGCCTGGCTGGAGGCAGGAATAGCGGCTGCTCAGTCACAGGACCACGTCTGTGACCAGCGACCGCTGCTTTTCTGATGAGCACAGGAGCTATCAAAAGACTCTTCCCACAGACAAAGCCCTCAAACGCTCCCCAGTCGATTTTCAAAGCCCGGGCTGTGGGGAGTGCAGTGACTCTGCCACCAGCGCTCAGCTCCAGCACGGTCAGGACTCGTGGTGGTCCTGAGCCACCGCGCCTCACCGTCCCCCACCGCTCACGGCCACCGTCCCGTACCCAGCTGGGTGATCCCTGGTTCCAAACACTACGTGGGTCAACTAAATCCTGAAAATGCATCGTTTTCTACAGAGGGACCTGCTGACAGCAGCTGCAGGCTTTGCCAGCACTAACTCTGCAGCTTCTTCCTCACAATGACCTGGGTCAGGGTTACGGGAACGCGTGGTCTTGTCCTAACGCCACTGCGGATCCAAGCCGATGGACTCTGAGTGCAAGCCAGTGCTCTGGAAGGGACCTGAAGTTAGGTGCTGAGTACCCAATGCACACACCGGGAGGCAAAGCCAAGAAGCTTCCCAGGAACCAAAGCTCAGTCACCTGCCTCAGCTCCACTTGCGAGCTGAAGAGGTGACATTGGACAAGACCTAATTTACCCAGAAATCTCACCAACTGGCAGCTCATCGCTGCAGGTAAGCTTAGAAACCAGAAATCCTGAATTTCGTTACCTCCCGACAGCAAAGCAATCCTATTTATTCATTTGGAAGGGTGCTGCTGGCACAGGAAAGCAAAGACACGGGCGGGAGAAGCCGGCGTTTCAGGGCAATGTGCTGAGCCCAGCGAGGCAGGCACCGAGCTCAGCCCAGCTCATTGGCACTCGTCAGCAGCTCAGCTTCCCGTCCACATTCCAAGAAGCTGACTTGAATTTGGAGCAGCATTATTTTAGCACGTAGCTAATTAAGAGCTCGTTACACCCACTTCTTAAATAGCTCTTTCATTACAGCTCCAGATAGCTCGCTGCCCCATCCCTTGCCCCGTCCTTCACAGATGTTAACACCAAGCATTTCACGGCGCTCAGCAGGAGGGCAGCACCCTGTCCACGATGGAAAGTGATGGAAAGGCACTGCGGGGATCAGGGGAACCTCTGCAGCTTTGGGAGGACGGGCAGAGGGTGTGGGCGAGGGCTGCCACGTGGTGACAGAGGTGCCCCTTCCCCAGAGCCCACGGCCCTGCATGGGGACACAGCACCACGACCAGTTTACCTTGCACAAAGCAATGACAGCAGGGAGTTCAAAGAGGACATCTCTACTGCAAAACATATCCACTAAAGCTCTGCAGCATTCCAGCAATACTTATCTACGTGCACTTATCTAAAATAAGGCTACTGAAAACATCCTGCATTTCACATTCATGTTCTTGCTCCTTCACATGTGCCTTCAACACACGACAACGCACATTATTCCCCAAAAAAGCAGAAGACAGGACTGGAAAGCAGCGTAGAGAGGGGACTGCACCACACCAAGGCTCTCGCCGGGCAGGAACACGCACAGCTCCAGTCTGGGCTTTGAGAATTGCCCAAGAGTAAACAGAGGAAAGTTCCTTGGCAGGAGGCCCCTCTCCTGGGACACCCGCGTTCGGGCAGCAGCTCTGTGACTGAGGAAGGTGCTAATTTTAAACCTGGGGAAGTCCAAGCTTCCTGAACTCAACAGCCACTCTGGGCTCATTACTAAAGAATCTTCCAAAATAAACTGCAGAATCCTAATACATAAAACACATCCCAACAGGGGAAATATCGACCTTAGGACAGACCAGTTGTCAGGAAACACTTTGTGTTTTCAGACAGCTTCATTTTGCTCACACGGGTACCTCCCCAAGGCAGAACCGAGGTACCGAGAGCGCCCAGGCTCAGTTCTGCCAGCAGCGACTCTGCAGGAGCAGCAAATCAGAGTAAAATAAACCAGCTTGCTTTGCTGGACCTGTCCTCCGTGGACACAGCCCCAGTACTAAACCCACAATCCCTCCGAAGGAGTTGGGTGGTTGTGTGGAAGCGCTGTTCCTGTGTCAAAACAGGCCCAGAGAGCACAGGGCTGTGGCGATTCCCCAGCCCAGCTCTCCTGGACACGCTGCGTCCCAGCGGGAAAGCGCCTCACTTCCCAAGGCAGCCGGAAAATCCACCCTCACGGGGACAGTGACACCAAGACACACACGTGGTGTACAAATCACACACACGTGCACAGAGTTGTGCGCTGACCACGCTCTTCACAAATGACTGCAGCACTGTACACAGCACTACCCTGCCTTATCTCACCTGCTGCAGTGACCTGCGCAACCACAGCGTGTGGGCGTTATTCCATTTAAGAAGGAAAATGGACAGTGCAACTCACCAAAAAACCCCAACCTGTTGTAAGAGAAGATGAACAACTTTTTCCACGCTATTTATTTATATACACACTGTATATAACACCAGCCCTAAGCTCCAAGGACAACTGTGCTGCTGTTTTTCAGAGCTTCTGGTCACACAGCAGCCTAAATAACGACCCCAAGACATCCTCAGCCAGGAGCAGCAACACTGCTTCAGAGAGCTTCATCCCCATGACCACACCGACCAGGTCACCCTGAGATTGGCCATCCCAGCACCTCAGCCGCCCCTCTTAACACAAAAAGGTCTTTGCCAGTCGACCCATTTCCACTCCTTACACTCAGCAAGAACGGCCTTGGCGTTATCCCGCTCATTGT
>NW_010187338.1:0-215 GCF_000695765.1 Mesitornis unicolor | reverse complement strand
CTGAAATGCGGTAAAAATCCGTTCCAAATGGTGCCTCAATGAACATTTTAAGTGATCTGGGCACTACCAAATGTGAAACTGCACAGTAAGGCTGCTGCACCTCCCAGCTGTGGCAGCGGGGCCTGGGGTGCGTGAAGCAGGCAAAAGGGATGGAAAAGGCTACAAGGCAGGTGGTCTTTCGGGGCACCGGCACCCGAGCTCCACCCGGGCCGCCT
>NW_010187337.1:0-26738 GCF_000695765.1 Mesitornis unicolor | reverse complement strand
CGGGCTCCGGTTCTGTGTCCCTGTGTTTCGGCACAAAGCCCCGCCCGGGCAGCAGATGCTGCCAGGGGTTGTGCCTTCGCTCCTTGCTTTTTCGATCTTATTTTTCCCTCGTAGAAAGTGGAGACCAGTTTTAAAGTTGCTGAAAGTGCTCCCTCGCTTTCCAGCTTTTCCGAAAGGATAAACTTTGTGCCAAATTTTAGCTCCGTGCGTCTTCTTTAAGAACTTAATGCTGTTCTTTTTATTGATGCTTTTTGTTTGTTGCTGATAGTGAAACTTGGAGTATGAACGGAGTTTCTGTCATATCTGACTTATTTTAAGAATGGCTGTGCTTAGCAGAAATCGGTGTGATTGCTCAGGTGCAGCAAATACAGCTGAAGAGAGCGGAGGAAGCGGGAGAAGCTGAGCACACAGCATTCATTTGAAATAGATTTGAACTAAAATGCCACCTTTGAATGAGACCTACCCATGCGTTTGAGGGATTTGGGGGATTTCACATACTTTTTTTCCCTGAGATGCTTTCTTTTTGAAAGAGTTTCTACTCGCACACTGATAGCGAGCTCTCTTAAGGCTCTGAGAGATTTCCGAATCTCTGCTTTTAGGTCTCTCATCCTTGACTGGAGTTCTGCCATGTTGCTGTTGAAAGTAGTGCTGTTATGCAAAGTTTGCACACTTCTCCTTCAAATGGAGAATCTCCAAAGCCATCGTCTGCCAGCCCAGATGGACTGGCTTGCTGTTTCCTACTTGCGGAGACAGCAAAACCAGAGCGTGGTACATCTGTGTGTGCCGTGCGGGATCGAGGGCCCTCAGATGGCTTAGGCAAACCAGCACCCAGGCCCGGGCTGTGCTGGCATGGGATGTCTGATGATCTTAATAGGGAGTGAACAGCTTGGTCATCGCTGAGAATCTGGGTCATGAGTAATTTACCTTTCTGGTGACTAGTGCCCGAGAGAAAAGTGGTGGTATCAGGCCTAGTATTTCAGGCTGTTAAATAGGAAAGCTTTTTGTCTGATTCAGTTATTGATTGTCTTAAACTGTTGTTTCTGGACGCTTTTAAATACTCTAGATTCAAGTGTAACTATGAATTTTCTTATTTTCTATGAAAATATTACTGTGGCCAAGCACTTATTGTCTGTGTGTTTCACATGTGAAACAAAGGAGTTAGTTTATGTAAACATTATGAATTATATAAACATTTTATATTTTTATGTGCAACTGGAGACAGTGGAAGGGACGAGACATCTGATTTACCTGAACTGCTTTTTGCTACAATATGTTTGAGATGACGGCCACAGGTCAGTGCTATGCAGCGAAATCCCACTTTTTAATATTATCCATCCAAGTGTTTTATTTCTTCTTTCAGGGCTGTGGCTTGTAGGGCAAAAGTTGAACTGACTCTGAGTGAGCCAGTCTGGTGGCTTGACAGCTGTGAGTGGGAACTGTTCACGTTATTCCTGGCAGCTCTCGATACCTGGTTTAATTTGCTCTGATACTCTAGTGAAAATGATTCTTTTTTTAAAATTATTTTTTCTTTCTAGGTCATTGGGACAAGTTTAATGTACTAATTGTATTGTTGTGGAAACTTGAGGCGCCTCACTTTTAATCTCTGCTCTGTTTGGAATCAATCATTTATTCCTACATTTGCATCTATCTGATTATCTACAAAGTATTATCCTTTCCCCCTGCCTGCCTAGCAAGTTCTTCTGGATGGGATACTGTACCTTTATGGATTAATTCTATTCTAAAATGTATTTGACAAAAGAAAGACCCCTCTAATAATGTAAAATAGAGTGTCTAAAATAGATTTGCTGGGAGCTTCTGGTGGAATTTTGATCTTGAACTTTTATAGCACTGGGTGTGAGCAATGCGTGGTCACGCAGCTTGGCAGAAGTAGGGCCCTGAAGTACTTGCTCAGCACGGACTGCATCTGGTGCAGAAGTACAGCTCTGAATTTGGTGAAGCATCTTGTCAGAACAGCTGTGGCATAGTCGTCAGCCAAATGGGACAACAGGCACTTGATACTTTTAATGCTGCAAATAGGTAATTATGACTATGGAAAAGAATAAAAATCTCCGGCACTGCTGAAACCTGAAATAATGGAAACTGAATCTCTCGAAGAGGTGGAAAGCCCAACATCATTGGGGTAAAGTGCATGTCTAGAAAACAAAAAAGTGAAGCAGAAAGTCTAACTGTATTTTTGTAAGGGAATAATAGGGAGATTTTAAAATAGCTGTGATAGAGTTAGACCAAACATTTATCATAGTGGAGAAGAGACAGTCGGAGGTTGCCAGACACTCCAGATGATGTAGAGATACAGCTGAACCTCTTGGCAGACTTTCTGCTTGTAGCCTGTGTATGGTGAGTGCAGGCAGCCACTACAGCAGGGCCTCCTTTGAAATTTGTAAGGGTTCAGTTTTTTCGGGGGGGGGGGGGGGGGAAATACTTTTTTTTTCACTTGAGTCTTGAGAAACTGCTCTTCTAGACATCTGACAGGAAATGATCTTATTTATTTATGAATATATGGTCAGAGTCAGTGTGTCTGAGAACAACCAACTCTCGGCTGCGTTTTCCTGACTGTGGTCAGAAAGAGCGTGAATGTTAAATTGCAGTGAAGTAGATAAAGAGAGCCTGAGAGGCTGTGCTGCACGCGAAACTCTTTATCCCTGTTTTCATTTGGAGAAACCATGAGATGAGACTTCTGGATAACTTCAGATCATTAAAAGACTACTTGATAAAGTGATTTAAGATGATAGTGTTTTCTAAACGGCTGCTTTATTTTCAGCAGTACCCAACCTAGGAAGTAAGTTTAGCCTTGCCCATATAAAGAATTATTTGCATTCGGCAACTCTGCTTTTACTCGTGACCATCTTTATTTGGTTTTTGCCTTGCTCCAGGTTAAATGAACAGAGCAGTTTCAAAGCAGTGAAAGATGGGAGACGGCTTTGGCAGGCACTCGTGTGGCATGTGAATCGTAGTCATTCTAATAACATTCAGATTTTACAACCAGAAAGCAGAGTCTCTGTCTATAAGCTAAATGGAGAGCTGGTCAGAATATGTGCCAGAGAAGCACAACAAGTCCTTTCAGCCTGGCCTGGGAGGCGTTCAGATGATTTTGAGAGAAATGACTTGCAATTACTGATTCTCATTTATGTACAATATTGACAGTTCAAAGCACTGTGGTTGACTCGAGAAACAAGATTGTCTTTCCCAGTTGGAGACATGCTAATGTGTTGTCCTCTTAATGTTTTGCTTAGCGGCTCTGCTCTCAAATACATAAATCAATTCAATTGCTATTTAAAGGATTCCCAGCATTTCTTCCCTTGTTGGCAGAAATACATGTAAAGTGTTTGTGAATTTCCCAAATGACTGCTGATTTTTAAGCTTACAAGTTATATTTCAAAGCCTATTTACTTTTCAGTTCTGTGTGTATTTTTGTGGATAGCTGCCTTTGTTCCTTATTTCTGAAATGGTTTTGGCATCTGCTCGCTGTGCATGTAGCTGTATGTATTTATAAAATGCTACAGATTGTGTCTTTTGCTCCTTTTTTTGAGGAAGCAAGTTAACTTTAGTGAGCTGTTCCTGAAAGTTTACTCAAGTGCTCAATTATTCACACTTGTGAGTTAGTGTAGAAAAACATTTAGATGAAAGTAGCTTTTAAGGACAAGATTGAACTTGCTAGACTAATACTAGTTTTTAATTTATTTTTTTTTGGTAGAGGTGACTGTGGCAGATAAGAGGATTCCTCGTGCTGGGTGGCTTCTACTTGTCATTGGGTTATCGACTTGAGGCAGGATCTCTTGCAGAATTACTCCATGTGGCTTTGGGCTGAAGTAGGAGAGGCTGAGAGTAAGCAGACGGGATTGCAAACACACAGCAAAGAGAGTGTTTTGGCAAAAAGAAGAGCAGAGTAAATTTTTTGGTACCAAGTGTAAAAGGGTACCAGATTTAAGGGCTTTGCTTATTTGCAGTTGACACTGTGTAAGCACTCTTCATAAATACAAAAAAAAAACGGAGTAAACAATTACTGCCTTTAATTCAGTTTTCTATGTTTGAGCAGGTCAGCATGCGATAACCGAACAGAAAAACTGGGTGCTGAAACACGTGAATATGTTTGAATTCTACATTTTGAGATGATCACGAACTCTTCTTCATAAAGTGATCCCATAGCGAATGTGTTTTAAAGGAAATACTTGTTGCTGAGTTTGACCCCAGAGAACTTAGAGGGTTACTGACAATTTTTGCACTTCAGCCACATGGAAGCAAAAAGTATGGGATTGAGCTAAACTGTGGAAGTGTTTGATTTTTATTCACACTATTTTGCAGAAAGGATCTAAGCAGTACTAATAAAGAGAAGCGTCTTGAAACTGATACGATCTTGAGCGGGTGTTGATAAAAATACTCTTTATTGAGGGTGGTGTTGATGTCAGTCTTGGTTGCAAGAAGAGAGTTTTTCTAGTTTCTGTGCATTTCTAGTCATGTTGCAGGAATGTTTGATTTTGGGAGAATATATTTCATCCGTTTGGCCTTTGAAGCTGAAACCAGTTTGGTATAAACAGATACAGGAGGTAATGGCAGGACAGTGTTCAACAACGCTTCATGTTGCAGACCTCTCCTGTGCTGCTCCTCTGTTCTTGTCTCTGAACTTAACATTTTTCATCATAGCATTAATGTAAGCATCGAATTCTTGCTTAGGCTGCAATAGAGTGTGTTAGCTGACCTAATTAACTCTGGACTCCTGAGAGCAGGCCAGAATTTAACTTAAAGTCCCTGTAATGTGGTAAGTAGAAGAAGAGAAACCTCCCAAACCTTCATGTAACCATTAGTGTCATCCTAGGACAGTTCTCTCCAGTGCTGGTACTTCTGGTATGTCCTTTTTATTACCCATCTCCCTTGTGGGTTTTCTCTCTGCACTGTTTAAAACAAAACTCGCCTAGATCCTCGGTGGAGTTTTTGTACGGTCACAGTAATCTATGACTTGCACGCAACTGCAGAGGGCGAGAGAAGCTGTCGTGGTGTAATTTGCTGTAATGTTAAACGCCACTTCCTCGATGTCCAAGAATCTGATGGTGGTGTGACACCAAGGTGCTGGCCACCAATGGGGATGGGGTTTCCCCTGCTGGCAGCACTGGGACTGCCTGGTGGCTCTGCTGTCAAGCTTGTGTCAAAGTGAGCCCTGATCTTCCTTGCTTCTGTTTGTGGTGATCCCTGGAGACAGCTCAGCACTGCATGGCCTTCAGAAAGCCCTGGCTGCTCGCTTTCTGACTTGGTGCTGGCCTTTAGAGCTGTGGTGAACCCGGTGCTGACAAGAAGAGTTTCTCAACTGGTTGCTACGAAATTCAGAATTCATATTTGCAATTTTGTGTGTTGTATTCCTTTGTATTACTAAAAATCAAATTAGGATGGCTGTCACATTTGTTTGATATGCTAGAGGAAATGGCTGAAAAACCTGGTGACTGAATTTATGAGTCTTTGCTTAAAAAGTATACCATATTCATAACACTAATTAAAAAATGCTGCAGTTCACATAATTTGCTCATTAGAATAGGCAAGGAGCCCATATTTAAAATGGTCAGCTGGTTCTATCTACCTCAGGATCCATTCAGGGTTATTAAAATGTTACGGTCTTCTTTTATCAAGCTGACTTTACCAGTTGCTGAAGCCCCAAGCAGTTTTCAAAAGGCAGGTGAGCCATTCATATTCACACATATATTTAAGACCTGGAGGAATGGGGTTGGAGCAGCTGGAAGCTCAGATGCACTGTAAAGCAAGTGAAGTAAATCTGTGTGTGAGGGGTAATGAGTGGATAGAGTTGGGGAAACAGGTTTGGGTAAATTAGACAGGAACTTCATGATGGGTGCTGTTCTGAACCCAATTCCTGAACCAGGTGATCGAGTTTTGGGTTCCCTTTTCCAGCCCTGTGGCTCCTCAGTGAGTGCCTATCAAGAGCATTGTCCTTCTTTTGCTGCTTGGAGCATCCCTGTATTGAATGGGCAGGGGCAACAAGCATGGCAATTGGTTCTGGCATCTCAGGGTACTGTGTTCATACTGGGATATTCGTTTGGAGTTCAAATTAAGCTAATCTGAAGAAGTACAAACTTTTGAATAGCTTCTAAATACCAAGTTGTGCTTTCCGTGAAATAGATTTCTGCAGGAGTTAATGGCCCTTACAAGTGTCTATCCTTCACTGAGTGCAAAGGGTATTTTTCAATGTCACCTTTTCTAATGTAATTATGTAGCAGCAAGTTAATTAAGAGTACCTCCAACATTAACATCCTGCTCTGCCACACGCATTCTCTCCCCAGAGAGAAGACGAAAAACAAACTGCGTGGCTGACCTAACCATGCTGCTTAATGCAGAGGCAGAAAGGGCCAGCTGCTGCTGCCAGGTTATCCTAGGCGGGTTCTTGTGCCATACTCATCACACCAGGAAAATGACTGCTCCGGTGCAAGGACCTCTGTTCACTTACGGGTGTTGCCTTGGTGTGCGCTCTGATCACCTGTCAGTGCTGATGAATTTTTGTAGGGGATCGCTGCCTGCTGGTAATGCTGCCGGACAGCTTTCTTCTTAGGGTGCTTGCAAAGCTTGCACCATTTTCTGTCCTGTGTGTCTAATGCTGAAATGGGAGGGGAGGGCAGGTGGATGTGGGGTAGGAGAAATGCAGTTTATTTGTGAGTGTTAAGCTGGTAGTCTTATATTTGACAACCTGCTTTGGAACCTGCAGGAATGTCAGTGTTATGGGGAAGGCTTTTTGCTATGGGTATGCATTTTTTTTTCTTTTCCAGGTGTAAATTCCTGGGTTTTCGATCTTTAAAATCTTGATTAATGTTTAGGCATCAACAGACCAGTTTCCTGAAGAACCCAGTTTGCATTGGGAAGTTGGTTTCATTTGTTGCAGTGGAGATGTAACCGAAAGCATGAGATCTGCTGGGAGAACTGCAGGATGCTATATTAAGGAGCTGGTTTCTGACTCTGGCTTCAGCTTCCTCTGTGGTAATAGTGACTGTTTAAACTGGTTTTTCCCTGTAATCACTAACTGCATGTTCCTCTTTTTCCCAGAGGCCTCGTTTGGAACAGTTGGCTCTGATTTTGCAAAACTTTTGCAGGGTCACTTCAGCTGAAATCAGCAGAAGCTGTTATTTGAATGTATGAATAAAACAAAATAAAAATAGGGCCACAACTGTCTCAGAGTTAGAGGGGCAGAAGATTCACTGTTCCTCAGTTTCCCGTATGTAAAATGGGATGATAATTTCCTCATCCTTTTATTGTTTGGTACATGACTTCTTCATAAATGTCAGTGATGAGCACAAGAGAAGAAAACCATAAGGAAACTCTTTATTATCTTATAAGTGCCAAATTAATATTAACTGATGCTCATTGGATGATGAAAAGGAGCAGTTTTGTGTATTTTCTTGTCTGCGAATCACTGTCCACTTAAAGCACTGAACGAGAGGAAGTAGTCCTGCTCTTTTTATGCATTGTTATAAGTGGTTAAGGTAACACCAGTGCTTTCTTAATTAGAGTTCAAACCTTTTGAATACGTTATGCCTGAATTTTAATGTTAGGAATATTTTTGTTTCATTTTTCCATATGCAAGAACTATAGAGTAACTTGGGTTGGGAGGGACCTCTGGGAAGTCTCTAGTCCAGCCTCCTGCTCAAAGCAGGGGCAGCTTCAAAGTTAGAAGAGAGCATTCAGGGCTGCTGGCTGAGTGTTGGAAGTCTCCGGGGGTGGAGAAGCCGCAGCCTCTCTGGGCTCCTGGCTCAGGGCTTCTTCCTCCCTTGTTGTGAAGAATTTTTCCGGGTGTTAAACAAGGCACTTTTTTTGCTACAACTTGAAACCACTGCTGCTTGCCCTTCTGCTGTGCATCTCTGAAAAGAGTCTGTCTCCATCTTCTCCGTCTGTAGGGGAGACAGCGGTGAGATCCCCATCAAGCCTTCCCTGCTTGCCAAGGAGGCTGAACAGACCCGGCTCCCTCAGCTTTTTTGTGTCTGTCACGACGTACTTATCTTGTGATGTTCCACAGGTTACTCCATCCCAGGAGCATCCCATCCACTCCTAACTGTTTTCTAGTTAGACTTCAAACTACTGGCCATTGCTTCTTGGTGATCCACAGAGCTTTTTGCTTGTGTTGTGCTCCAGGCTTATGGTCTTTCTGAATGTTTAACATGGTCATGGAAGTGTGCTCCTGCATGCTTGGAAGATGGTAATAATTGTTATCCTCTGTATTTAGTTGGAAATGTCTCAAAAATGGTTGAAAAATAGTTAAAAAGGCAAGAGTCCTATCCGGAGTAGCTGATCAGTGTATTTGCCTTCCATGTAATAGCCCATGTTTTATTGTTGCAAAGGCCAGGATGGCAACGTGTAGTTGTCAAGAAAATATTTTTGAAGTCATAATCACAAATAGATCTTAAAAGTACAAGGCTGCATCTTTATATTTCCGACAGGATAAGAGCTGCTAGACTAGGAGCAGACCCAAATGCCTTGGGATGCAATGTGTAGCAAGCTAAACCCTGTTGGATTGTGCTTAGGGTAACTGAGTGATGCAGAGGTTTTCTCCACCAGCTTCTGAGTAGTGCTTACAGGGTCCCCTGCTTTCTGAGGTGGTGGAGGTAGCAGGTAGCCCAAAATTGCAAAGATGCTCACACCTCAGCGTGTTTGCCTTATCCCAGTACTGTTCGCTGAGCTTGGCTTTAGTTTGACTGCGTGAGCTTTCTGAAACTGGACTTCAAGGGAAAGTTCTGGGTTTTGATAACAATGATGTGTGAAACTGCATTATGGTGTGCTAATGTCGACTGGTAACACAAAGAGCAGCGAGCAGTCGTTCTCCAGAGGTATCAAGTGGAGTGTTTGAGTTTTTGAGGTGCCTGGTTTTTGTACGCTCCAGCTCTAAAATGCCGTTGGCTAAATCTGCAGCCATTTTTCCAGCAATAGCTTGAGTAGCAGTTATCGTTGCGGAAAAATCTGCAGAGTTGGCCACTGACTCTTGAGTCCAGCTTCAGTTGTGTTATGCTGACGCAAATCCCCGAATAAATTGTACGTGAGCGGACTTCTTGCTGACTTGAGGTGTTCATGTGTGTGCAAAAGAAATTGCTTAGCTGGACCTTGCTGCGGGTTTTTTCCAGGCAGGTGTATTTGGAGAGCTAAGGAGCTCTCTAAATGGTAAAATAGTTAAATAATCAGCTTTGCAGTGGTCCAGTGAGAGCAGTGTTTTGCTACTTATTAATTAAATCTCTCTCATTTTTTAATGTTGCTACCCTGCAAAAGTGTTATACACAAATGAAACTGTATTGTAATTGACCTGTGGCCCTAATGCACAAAAGAGGAGAGTGGAATGCAAGTTTAATTAGGGTGGTTTTAAAAAAAACAAACTAAGCTTGATTTATCATTCCCTTTGAGAACTGGTATTGATGGAAACTGGAGGTGCAAACACAGCTGCTGTGTTGATAGGAGGGGGCTGGGGAGCTGGGTGGTGGGAGAGCCACTCACCCCAGGATGGGAAGCCTGGGCTGTGTCATGCCAGGCTCAGGGACAGCTGATTTCGGCTCTGCCGCACCCTTCCGTCGTGTCAAGCCTCCACTTCTCTTCCAATGCACGCCTGTGCTCTCGAGGGTTCACAGGAGTATATTTTAAGAGATGTTTTTAAATCTAATGAGGATGTGTGTGTTGCTAGCACGCATGTGGTCAAGTGGTGCTCTGATACATCCCCAGGGTCTGTTGTCGATGTTCTTGATGTGTTGTTGGACCTTTTTTCCTTGCACTTGTTGTTGGTTTCTAAACTTGTAATTGAATTGTCAAGCAGATGAGCTGAAGAGCAGGAGCTTTTCTGCCACTTTACAGCTGACTGTAGGGCGCTGCTGCTGAGTTGCGCAACAAAGTGAGCTTTTTTCTTTCTCCCAAAAGCCGTTTGGAAAAACAGAGCTGATTTATTGATGTAGATACCCTGTAAGCAACGTGGAGGTTTCTGCCTTACCTTGCTGGGCGTACTGGGGAGCCCACACTTGCACCAACAAGCCGTGGGACTGGAGCCTGCTTAATGTGGTGGTGGTTTCTTGGGAGCAAGCCATCTTCGTAGCTGCAGAAGATACACCCAAGTTTCTGTTGCTGACTTAGGTCTTTTTTTCTTTCTCTTCTCCCCTGTCCTTCCCCCCCACATAACAAAAAAGAGGAATCAGTGTATTGTAGATAAACAGTGGTCAGGGAGGAGAAAGTGAGCTATTACAAATGGCAGGCCTGTGGGCAGGTAGAGAGGAATGAGTTCAGTGAAAATGGTGACTGCTTTTTTCAAACTACAGAGTCAAAACCACTCATTGGTTTGCACTGTTATGATCCTGATTTCTTTCTTGCCTTTTCTTTATGCTTTGCTAACTTTTAATCTGAAGGCAGCCTCATGCACCAGGTTTTTGCATCTTGCTGTGAGCTCAGTAGAAAGGAGCCTCTTCCCTGGGCTAGAGCCTGAAGGCACTGTTAACTGCGGTGATGGCAGCGACAGAGGCTGGATCCCCCTTCAGGAGCCATCCCCGACATCTGCATGGGCTCCAGGCTCCTTGTCCTTCCTGCTGGAATCAAATCCACGTGTGCATTGCGACCACTTGAAGCTAGGCCTTACACAAGTCTGTGGGGAAGCCTTTGGCCACTGCATTTGCCCTTCAAGCAGCTGTTGGGTCCTCAGAGACCAGGCTGTGTATCTGCATCCCCCGTGATTCCACACAGAGCTGTCTGCACCTCAGAAAAATTAAACCCATCAGAAGGGCAGTCTTCAAAGTTTTCTGTACTCGCTTTCCAGATGGCTGTAGTTTTGTGCCACTGCAGGTGGTGATTAGTTTGTGTGGGGCTTTTGCGGAGTGCTGCACTGTGAAGGGTACAAAAAAAGGGTGGGAAGGCCTCTGCATCGGTGTTTCTTTTTGGAGGAAATGTTGGCCCAGCGCTTGTCAGGTGTGAGCCTGGGCGTTTTGGCTGAAGCTCCTGGAAGACGTCATTCTGGGACTGCTGCTCCTCGGCATCTGCGTTCAAGACTTGGGTGCAGCACATAAACAGGATACGGGGGGAATTTGGCCCGACTACCTCTGTCTTACTCCTCCCCCAGCACAGGGCTGACAGCTGCTGCAGCTTAAGAGGCATAGTAGAACAGGACAAATAAAACTAGAAGAGGATAAATAAATTAACAGTAATGCTTTGTGAATGTTTTATTCTTATTTGTGTTTTAGTAGCACTTAGATGTGTAGAAATCTGGTTTGTGGTGAATGTCTCTGAAGTTGGGGAGGGATAATTTCTGAAAATAGTAGGAACTGATTTGTAATTTTCCATAGACTTCAGTCATTTGCTTACAGGGACACTTTCAATCCATCTCACAATACTTATAAACTAAAAAAGTGTGATAAATGGGCAGCCAAATTCAGTGATGTTCTGCCTCTGGGGAAAAAAAAACGGTTGTTTTGGGGGGGGAGTAGTAAATGTGCTGGGCTGAAGTTCAAATTGTACCATGAGTTCCTGCATAATTTTTTCCTGGATCATGATCTGCACAGTAACCTCACTTCAAATAGTCCAGCAAAAGTTAAAATTCTTTTTCTTTACATTTTTAAGGCTGTGACAGGTCTGTTGCAACACTTGGACACACTCATTCTTTGACATGAGTTTCTCCAGAAATACAGACTTTAGGGGCTGTTGACTCATGGTTGCTGAGCTGTTGTTGTGCCTTTGACAATCTGAGGCTGTGGGGAGCATTTTGAACAGCAACAGCAGCATCTTGGCTGTGAGAAGACGCACATACCCAGAGGTACGTGTCTGTGCACGTAAGCAGCAGCGTGAACGAAGAGGCATTCGGAAAGGTGCGAGGGATCCTGGTGCAGCCAGGCCTCTCTGTCAGTGTTGAGATAAAGTGCTCAGTGTCTGTGTCAAATTCACTTCTGAAATCTGTTTTCTAGAAGTCAAAACCTCCATTGTGAGGAATTGTGGAGGTTTCTGTGGTGCACAGGTGACTTTGAAACAGATTTTACTGTTGTTTCATTAGAAACAATGCTGGTAAGGGCTTTAAGGAAGATCTTGCTTGTATTTTATGAACTGTGGTTGTCTGTGAGCAGAGCCAGTGGCTGAACCTCAGCCTCTTGTTCTCAAAGTCTTAAGTTTTCTGTGGCGCTTTGCTGTTAATTCCATCCTAGTGAAATATTGCTGGAGCTTTGTGGGTTTTCTTATAGTGTTAGTTGCCTTACAACACTGCTTTACCCACAGCAACTATTTTAGTTTAACTCTTGCTGTGGAGGAACTAATCTTAAGAACATTGAAGAAATGCTCTGGTTCTAACTCCATGACCACCTTGTTCACAAATAATACTGAGAATGTTTTTCTGCATTCATAGGAAAGCACTCGTGCATCCCCAGAAGAAGACCAGGAGGTTAACTGTAGTTCTGTAACGGGTTTCTACAGTTACAGGATCTGCCTTTTGTGAGCTGTGATTTCCAGACTGGGTTTAAATATTTATTTTTTTTTTAGTGTATAAAATTGTAAATTATTTAAAAATAAGTCTTAGTTCAAATGCTGAAAATTCTCTGTCCTACATGGTGTGGAAATTTGTGTGGGAAGAGTGTGATTAGTAAGGTCTGTGCTTTTACTTGTTTATTTGCGTGCTTCTAGGCTCTTGCACTGTCAAGGGAAATGTTTTAAATATCAGCCAAGTCTTTCCAACCCTTCAGGCGGGCTGATCTGTTACTGGCATGGGTGCTAAAAGTTTAGCTGACCTTGAAACCTAAATACAGTCTTTTGGGCTTGTGCACTTCTGGCGCAGATGCGTGAACACAATTAAGGAAAGTAATTTAGTCAATATTGTCCAGCCTGGGGGACAATCAAAAGGCAAGAGGCTGCTCATTTAGCAGGGACCTCTGTTCATGCTCCATCTCTTTGGACTTGGGCTCCTCTAACATTCTGTGGTCTCCCAAAAAGCAAGGCAGAGCTTGGGGTCTCACCCCGGCAGTCCATGTGTTATTTATACTCCTGCCCTGCTGCAGAGGTTGGTCTATAAGGAATCCCCCCGTAGCTGCTGCTGTGAACCTTGGCACGGGCACCAACTGCTGCTGCTGCTTTTTGGGCTCTTCTGTGCCGAGGTTTGGCCGCGGGTGCTTGCAACATCTCTCTGATCCTGTACAGGTGCATAAGGGCTTCTGGCTTGTCAATGGGAGGTACCTCCTAAAGGCACTCCTGAGCTTTACCTTGTACACCAAGGGATAGCTCTTTTGTGGGACATGGAGGGTTTGGGGACCCCATGCATGCATGCAAATGTAGGGATTCTGGAACACAGCTGGCTGGTGTGCATAGCATCATGCACTTGCACTCATCTTCATTTGCTGCAGCACCCTCCTGCCAGATTTGGTGTCCACAGTGCTGGAGGGAACTGGCTTGCTTGTACTTGGTCCTTTCTCAGACTGTTTCAAAGTTTTTTTGGTTAAACCATCAACTTTTGGGACTGCCAAGGCTAGAGAGAGGATTTATTGCAGAGGAGGTGTTTGGAAAAGTTTGGGTTTAGTCAAAGTGAACGTCTGAGTGGTGAGGAACATGTAGACGGAGAAATATACTCGGTTGCTCACTGGATGTGGAAGTCCATCAGAGAGGACTGCGTTCCCTTCTGCTGCTGACTTCTTTAAAATTTTCTTTCCTAAAGTGTCAAGATGAGTTCTCATCAGTCACACTCAAATGAAGTTGTTGAATAACTTTAATGAAAGACACTTTCATTTACCCTGGTCAGATGAATGGATTTCCAAGGCCATATGCATAGTCCTGCTGTGTTCGTTGCAGTCTGAAGTTACTTTCCTGATTTTTCTTGGGTTCTGTCAAACACACTTGTGATTTAGGCAGGGAGATAATGGGAGAGTACGGCAGCTCTAGCCTGAGCGTGCAGGGCTCTGTACGATTTAGAAAGGAAAAGCAAGAATGAGGCTTGCATTCATTAAATCTGAAAAACAATTAGCTGTGTCTAGGGACAATTTTCAGATGATTGAAAACCAAGCTCATACATTTTTATGACTATGCAATCTCATAATTGTCAGCTAAATTAAGACAGCAAGCAAGTCTAAACTGTACTTCCCTTGTATGCCAATAATAACAAATGAGAGGCGTCTGCAGAGGATGTATTTGGTTGTGTCTCCTTTAGCTTTTTTTGTACACTTAAAATATGATAGCCTGGGTACCCTCTGCTCTCCTTGGTTTTATTTTTATCTGTAGTACCACTTAATGAACTGTTAGAGATTAAATTCCTAGATAGTTCTGGCTGCTTTCCATTGCAGGATATTACTGTAATAGCGATTGCTGCAGCAATTGCTGGAACACATATTTTGGTTTTTAAATGTAACATTAAAAATCAGCAACTTGTTTTTCCTTCAGAAGTGTACGTTCTTGCATCTCTTCCTTGAATAGTGTTACTGAACGGCAGTGCTGTGGCACTGATTCGTATGGCAGTGGTTTAGTCTGAGGTTATCGTCATTGTTTCTTGAATTACCAGGTATCTGATGAATCTGGTGGTACCGACACTGTTTATAAGGGAGGCGTAGACAGCAGCTTCAGCCGCTCTTTGGAATTTACCCCAGTACTTGGTCTGACAATGTTTGCAACCAAAATCCACTGAGGAAGGTGATCCCCTGTCTCTGATAGTTCTGTTTTATCCAACCTTTCCACTCTTGCTGATACAGAGGTACTTTGACCTCTTAACGACCAGAACAGGCTGCTGCTCCAATGGACTCATTAATAATTTTCATTTAATCTTTCACATACTATGAGATACAGAAATTTTAATTTAACATCTAATAAGATGGCTTAAATACGAGTTTATTTTAGAAAGCAAATAGTGTCTGATATTTGGGTCTTTGTTTCAGTTCTTCGTTGGAATAATTGGGACTTATTTCCTCGTGCTGGACCTGAATTGTCAAGAGCGTGTTCTTCAGTCTAAGATTGTGTCCTACTGTAAGAGGCAAGGGCATTGAGGTGGCATTTCTAGAATTATGGGACCATACAGTATAAATAAGTCTTAAAACTGTGGTTTTAAAATTATTAGTTCATAGCTTGTAAGCCTTATTTAGGGCAACTGATTTTCAGAAGTGGCACTGTATTTGCCTGTTGTGATACTAAGCCTTGGTGCCGAATGCCCTCGATGGGTTTTTGGTTTTGGTGGATGTTGTAAGTTGAGATTATGAAAGAGAAAGTACCTGATTTTCCTGCCAGGCAGAGGAGGAGGTGTTTCGGCTCCTGTTTTACATTTCTGGGTATCTTGATGTGACCTGCACCCACACGTTGTGCTCTGAACATGTGTTAAAGAGCGTGACTGTTCGTGTAGTCGGGAAGCAAAGCAGTTCTGGGCATTGAGGCTAAATCAAACCATATTGGTGTAGGAGTACCTAGGGACTGGTTTTGGTTGGTGACTATGGTAAAGATGCTGTTAATAAGCTAGTGAAAGGTAATTTTGCTCAGAAGCCCAAAAATAGAAAGCTTGCTTGGAAGAGGGAGCAGGAAACAGAAGCAGCTTGGATACTAAGTCTTTAATTACCTGAAACGAGTACAAATGTGCCCAGAAGTGCCTGCTGAATAAAACTCAAGTATTGGTGAAGCTAATTATGCCTTGAAATTATTTGGAGTTGAGTAAGTCTGGTTAAACTGTCTTACGAAATTATTTTAGAAAGGAGGCTGGAAAATCTGTGAAGTGTTGGTAGTTTTATTTGAATGGCAATGCCATTCTAAAAATGAAGATGGAAATTAATTTTTCTGAGAATAGATAGTGATCAAAAGCTGGGAAGATCTAAAATTTGTTTGATATTGTCTAATTGCTTTTATCTTTTTTTAAATAGTGATCACATGGAAAATATTTATGGCTACTTAATGAAATACACCAATCTCGTCACTGGTTGGCAATATCGGTAAGTCTTTTAATAATACTGGTCTTTGCAGCACTTAAGTGAACATGTTTCAGATTTTTTTAATACTACTGGAATTTCTCTTTTCCTATTAAGCAAACTATGGAAGAGTCTAATGCTTTCTCAGTATAGGTTAAGCAAACATGTAGATGAGTAATATTTGTATTAAGGCATGAATAAGAGAAAAATGCATAGGAATTATGAAGTAGTCAACTAATTTGGTGGCTTATAACTCTGCTTGTATGTGTAAAATCATGTACAGCATTAAGTTTGTTCTCCTTTTGCATTAAAAATATTGTCTTTGGTTTTTTCTGCTGAGTCTTCAGCTTTATGCCAAATCATATCATAATTTAAAAAAAATAATTAAGACTTCTTTACTGAAAATTCAAACTCAAGCAACCTTTTCCCTTTAGTTCCCCAGGATGTCTGTCTCCCCTGGAATGACTTGCCTTTCCTTGACAATTGAAACTCTTGTTGGGATTCCTTCTTGGTGCTGTTCTTAGAGCTGTACAGTGCAACCAAATTACTGTCAGAGAAACAAGTCATTACCGAACCACACTGGCCAAATTCGTGTGCTACCACTGACATGCAGTGACTTGTGTCAATACACTTACTGCACTCAATTGAATAGTTGAAGCATAATGTCCACTTAATTTTATTTTAATTCTTTTTAATCTGGAAGTGCTTCAGTTTCACAGTTCTGTATCTCAGCTGTTTTGTATCTGGGGCTGTTTTACCCTTAATAGATGTAGTTTAAGGATGTATTAAGTCTCAGGAGATTCAGGATAGTCTTTCGATTCTCCAGATCTTGCAATAGCCTCTTCTGTGGGCCTGCTCTTCTGTTGTGCAATCTCTGGTCTCTGAGAAGAAATTGTTAAGAGCTTAATTTTTATGCAGTCTGTTTGACAACATAATTCATATGTTTGGGGTTGTACTGACTCAGGTCCTTAAGTCCTAACCCCATTTGTGCCAACTTGTAATGAAAGTCTTGACTTCTCCCAGCACCACGCTCCCAAGCACCTCCTCAAAAAAGTAAAAAGGGAAAGAATGGGTTGGTTTTATTTACTGGATGTATTTTGTCATTGCAGATTTTTTGTTTTAAACAATGATGCTGGCCTGCTGGAATACTTTGTGAATGAGCAGTCGAGACACCTAAAGCCCAGGGGTACGCTGCAGCTAGCTGGAGCTGTCATTTCACCCAGTGATGAAGACTCTCACACCTTTACAGTCAACGCTGCCAGCGGGGAGCAGTATAAACTAAGAGGTAGGACTTTGGTTCTTGGACAGGGGATTCTTCCACTAGAGGACACTCCTGGCTCTTACCTGTGGCTGCTCTGCTGAGTTTGGCTGTGTGGCCAAAGCAAGAGGACTTGTTTGGCAGACTGCTGCAATGGGAGTTGTATGAAACTTTGGTCCCTCTCCTCAGCTGGAAACTGTCCTTTTTTATGGTTGGTCCCATACTCTTTGGGTCGTTTGACTTTCAGAGGACCAGGAACTTAAGATATGTAGAGGTGGATTTAACCTTCATTTATAGTGTCCTTAAACTATACTGATTCAGTTTTCTAAATCATTGAAGGTGGCAGTACTGTGTTAATGCTTGCACAGAACTACATTATTCCTAATGTTCAATCTGTTAGCCTTCCTGTGAGGGTTATTCTCCCATTCTCTGTTTTTGCAGGCTATGGAAATCTGGGCTGATATCCTACAGTATTTCTTCCTGTGAAGACTTGCTGTCATAATCTAATTCAGGGAACCTTACTCTAATTCCAGGAAAATCTGTTATGATAGATTAAAATACGTGTGAGAAGATTGTGGAAGTTACTTCTGTGTTACAATTTTTTTTTAAGTATATGCCATTTATGTTGAACTTTATTTAAGTTCAAGTTTAATTAAGTTTAATTAAACAGCCATTTGCCGATATTTCAAAATGCTCTCATATACATAGTAACTTTGGTTTGCTTTTGGTAGCCACTGATGCTAAGGAACGGCAGCACTGGGTTAGCAGGCTACAGATATGTACGCAGCATCACACGGAAGCTATCGGAAAGGTAATGTATGGATGATATTTTCATGGACAAAAATAATTTAGGGTGGTGGTAGAAGCAGTTCCAAATACTCCTGTCTTGTTACCTGAGACAAATGCTACAAAAGGGCATGTTGGGCTTGACACATCAAGAAATGTTTTCCTGAGGAATGGCTGACTTGCAATAAAAATACACTTTAGGAATGGCACAAAATGAAGTCACTTTGCCTCTGAAGAGCTGAACAGTCCTCCCTGAGCAGGTACTGATGAGCTGGTGTTTGAACAGGAGGCAGAGCTGAAAGATTACAGTATTAGCCCAGTATTTTCTAGTGATTTTGCTTTTTTTTTTTTTAATAGATAAAGGAGCAGGTCTTCAGTGTTACCGAAGCCTTTTCATTTTGGGAGCTTTCCTTTTATTTTAACTTTTTTAAAAAAACCAAGCCACTCAGCAGTCCACAAATAAGTTTAGGATTAATACCATGTTTGAGAAGCAAGTCCTCCACACTGTATCTGGGGGTTGTTGTTTCTGTTTGCTAACCACGTGGTGGCTGTGAATATAGAGTATTTTATAGATGCTCCTGACTGCCATAACTCCTATTCTTACACCTGAGTAAAACCTTGCTTTTAAGATACGATCATCATCTTGTGACTGTCTTTGTGGTAGGAGAAGTTCAATGAATAGTTCTCCATGAAGTCCCATTCTCTTAAATATGAGCTGTATCCTTGCAGTATCTGTTAGAAGTCGGTTTCTAGTACTGTTGCAGATCAAGGACTAATTTTCAAGTCAGAGAGATGATAGGTATTGATCAAGCTCATTTCTCAGATTTGTTCCTAATTAGACTATAAAACAGGGCAACCAGTGCAAAATATTTATTTAGCGGTTGCTACTAATACATTGTTAGGGCTTTGTCATCTGTCCTTCTCTATAAAAAAATCCAAGATTAAAATGTTTTGCTGTATCTTTCAAATTAGAATATTGGCTGGTTATTAGGAATTAATTGTACATGTTTCTTTATATGCTTATTTATTCATTAGAACAACCCTCCTCTGAAATCTCGCAGCTTCTCCCTTGCATCCCAAGGAAGTGCCAACTCTCCTGGTGTGCAAAGAAGACCCAGTCAAAATGCAGTTTCATTTTTCAATGTTGGACATCACAGATTGCCAACTGGAAAAAGAGTTCCCATTATGCAGCCAGATCACCTTGTAGATGTTAGAGAGGTTTGTATGCCTTAAATTCTTTTATAATCTTTTGGAAGAGCTGTCCTATTATTTGTAGGGTTGTGGAGAAACCTGCTGTTCTTAGCTGGATATATTGCCAATACCATGTGCTAAGTTGTTATTGTGTAGCTGTTTGAGGATAAGCAACTGCCTTGGCTAATCGTAGACATATGTGGTGTATGTTTTGTGAGTTTTGTACTCTGCGATAATATCCTGATGCTCAAGGTAGAATTTTGCATGTTCCCATCCTCTCAATTCCTGGCGCTACAGGTGACAAAGGACTATCTATCCTTAGGGGAGTATACCACCCCATACTGTGGTACTGTTGTATCACACGCTGATTTATTCCCATGTCAAGCTATATCAAGAGCTGATTACACTGTATGTGTATCTCTTTTGCATGTTCCCATCCTCTCAATTCCTGGCGCTACAGGTGACAAAGGACTATCTATCCTTAGGGGAGTATACCACCCCATACTGTGGTACTGTTGTATCACACGCTGATTTATTCCCATGTCAAGCTATAGAAGAGCTGATTACACTGTATTTGTATCTCTTATGACTAAGGAAGTGGTCATGACTGATCCTTAAGAATGCTAATACCACTTTCTGGTGTGCTAATTCATGTGGACAAATTGTGTAGGGATGGATGTAATTGAAAGGAGAGCAAAACAAAATGAGCAATTCAGAAGTATGCTTTTTTCATTACGCGTTCAGTGTAGCGTATTTTGTGAAAAAATAATTACCTTGCCATCTTGATTGACAGAATGGACTGACAGCTGGTTGATTTAACTTGTGAGTATTTAAAGGGTAAATAATGCAAATCCAAAGTTAATACTAAATCAAAATTTCTTGCTGAATTACAAACCTGTCTTACTTAGGTGTAGTATTGATATTAATGAGTATTTTGATGTTAGTGTGATTAGTGTAGCGTGATAAATTTCTTGGCGAAAATAAGTTTCTTAATTGAGGGCTTTTTAATTTAGCAAACAAGGATCTAGGAGGTGTGAGTAGTTACAAATTGAACTTAGCCAAACAGGGACAGAAGAGTGGTCTGTATTGTGAGCATCATTAACTTTGAAGCATGTGGCTGAGCATAAGTTCGTCAGTGGGAAGCTGTAAATTGGTATTAAACATACGTTCCCTGGTGTGGTAATGCTGCCATTGTCGTTGTTCCTTGAATTAAATCCAGTCCTGTGGCATAATTATTTAGTAAGCTAGATAGCGTCCAATGAGGCAGTCACCTCAACCCGTGAGTCTCTGTCCACATCGGACTGTTCTTGCAGATGTGTTGTAAAAGGGTAACAGCTGCCACCCTGTTTATATCCCCTGACAGCTGTAATACGGTGCTAATGGAGTCCTGTCAGGTACCCAGGAAAACTTCAGCTGGCATCCTGTGCCTTCTGCTTTTTACAAGCTGGTTCATCGGCTTTATTCTCCGAAAGAGAAGGTTTTCTTCCAAATTAACTTTAAAACAAGCTATAAAGTTAGGTTCATCAAGTTACCTCTTACTTGTGATGAACTTCTTAGTGTGGTGCAGCAACTACAACATGCAGTGAACTTAAATAGTATTCCCATTTCCAACCTATTGTCTGAAAAGAACCTCAGCAACAATTCAAAGTGACATTAATAATTACAAGATTCATGCCTCTAGCTCTCTTAGCAGTTTGGCTTTCATATTTATCAGTTGTTATAATTTAGTGTTTGAGAAGCTATCCTGTTTAAGCGAGGTAATGCTTCAGAAATGATTTCTTTCACTTTTTGACTTTTTAGATGGCAATATGGCATTCAGAATTTGAGGGAGAGAGGAGGAGAGTGGGTGAACGGGAGCACTGAAGCAGTGGTTTGCATCCTCTAATTGGGATTCTTACTGGGCAGGAAGTGAAGAGGAATGACTTTTGTTAGCATTGCAAAGAGCACAGAAAACCATTCGTGTTCTCTTTTGATTGTTACTGAGTTTGGTGTCACAGCATGATTATTTGTCAGCTTAAATTGATTCTATGATTCTATAACTTTTTTTTTGAGCTGTACAGACGAAGAATCCTTAGTAATGGTAACTGTTTTGAAGTTAGTTTACTTACCTTTTTGAAGCTAAAATTCTTGTTGGATACAATACCTACAATTATTTTTAGACATAGTTAAAATACTTAAAATAACAAAGGGCAGATGATGCCTGTTACACTGGAGCATAATAAAACTTGAATTCAGTTTGAGAAGCTGTGGGAAGAACAGCTTCTCTTTCAAAGGACCTGCTGCATGGTGATCTTTTGTAACTTTCCCCTTAATTGCACTGTAGCTGGTTTTTCTGTCAGTCCCTTTCCCTTCTACTGCCCCTTGTCCTTGGCTGAATACACATCATGCTGCTGACTTGGGTACCTTGCAAAACAGGACATCTGAAGGGATCTCTGCACTGACCTGCAATAAATACAGGTGTGTGCACGTTTGCAAACTGAGAACTATACCCTGTGTACTTCTGACAGGTTTTGAGTTTGTAATCATAGTGCTTTTTCCTCCCCCCAGCACTAAATATACAAATACATATTATTTTTTTTACAAATGTGAGTATACAAGCAGGAAGGACTTAGGAATGTTCAAAGTGTGTTCTCTGAAAGGGAAGTTGTGCCTATTTTGAACTTCAGTGCTGAGTACAGCATGGCTTGTCCTATTGTCAGGACTGATCCTGGAGGGAGGTGCTTGGGTGCTGCCACATCGTAAATTACTAAGAGTGAAGATCACCAGAAGGATCGTGATGATTTGTCAAGTAATTAGTTGTGTCTTTTTGTTTGGGTTTTTGTGGGGTTTGTTTTGTTTTGTTTTCTATCAAGCAGAGTTTTGCAAAGTTTTGGAAAAAAATCTTGCACTCAAAGACTTATATCATCTTCACTACTGGAAGAAAAGAAGACATGTTGTGAGAGCATCTGGCATGTTTATGCAGGCAAGGCTGCATTACAAAGTGTTTTATCAGCTTTCTGCCCTGTCACTCCTGGGATATGCTGAGGCTGACTCTGCACAGTTAACTCCGCTTCCAAAGAGCCAATGCTCTGTAATTTCACACCATAGAGTGCTACGTAGCCAAGCCCTAAAATGCTCCAAATACAGCATACCATGAGCTTGGATGAATATGTATTGCTTAAGTATTTATTGTGTACAACCTTGAAAACAGTTCCTGGAAGAGATTGCGGGCAATGGTACTTAAAAAGTCATAATAATGAAAAATGTAAAAAAAAAATAAATCAGTAAGATGCTGCCCAGATTGGTGAATTCAAAAACTTAATGGTGCCATAACAGTTAAATGCATGAATGCTTTTCATGCATTTTTAAAGAAATTATTCTTCTGCTCTGGTAAATCAATCTGTCTTTACGTTTAACTTAACTGCCAGAACACGTAATGATTGCAGAGTAGCGCTGTCCAGTTATGTTAATGCTCTTTGTGGTACCTCCCCAGAAAAGGGACTAGCATGTGTAGAAGTTTGCCTTTACCCTGCGATGTAGGGGTCTTCCACGTCAGGAGGAAGGAGGAACGGAGCTTAGGGGACACGGGGGACAGTGACAATGGGAAAGCTGTAATTTGAACCCATCAAGAAGGAGAAAATACTGCATTTTTTTCATCCCCTCTCCACAAAGTAAACAGTGAGATGGTGATCTTAAGCATAGTGCAAGTTCTGACAGTAAATGAGAGTCCTGTATGGTCTGAGCCAGACTCAGTGACACAGGTCTTTTCCTTTAAAGTGCTGGATCCCTTCTTGTAGGGAGTGAAGAGATCTTGATACCCACAGAGAGCACCTCATACATCCTCTTCCAGGCTGTGCACAGCACAGAGATTAATCACTCCTCGCACAGAGTGTGTTGGGATTTTTCCCCACTGTCTCTATCAACCAAGCATGAAAGTGTTTGATATTTACTGCAGCAAATATCATGTTCCAATTCCCCTTCGGGTTTTTTTAGAGTCACTTTGATATTCTTTTGTTTCTTAATAAGGTGCCATGTATTGCAGTGGGAGTTTCATCTTGCATTTAATGACTCTTTAGTACCTGCATCAAGAAGAAAAAAAGTGCAGTTATCTTTATATACATCTACGACCTTGTAGTTTTATTATCGTCATAAAATCATACGGGATCCTCTGTGTGCACAGCTGAACACGTATCGCACAACGCGCTTCCATCACCTGATAAATGACTGCTTTGTTTGACAGATGATGTCTCAGGCTGAGGGCCAGCAGAGAGACCTGATCAGGAGCATAGAATGCCTCCCTGTCTCCGGTCACCTTACGTCCTTGGATCAAGACCTGTTAATGCTCAAAGCAACTTCCATGGCAACCATGAACTGCTTAAATGACTGTTTCCATATTCTCCAGTTACAACATGCTTCTCAACAAAAGGGATCCTTACCAGCAGGTGGGTATAGACGCGCACAAAGAGCAGAACTCTCCAACAACTGCACATCCTTTCCGTCTTGCAAAAGTGCTTGTTCCCTTAAATCCAGTTTCACATGGGCAGAGAAAGCTGCCAGCTCCCTGGTTTCTTTTTTCCAGAGTCTGACTTTCTGGTGGTGGGTAGAACTCAATGCATATTGTATAATTTTTAAAATTTTTTCTTCTGTCAAGAAGTCTGTGGCAGCAGCTGCTTAAGTGTAACATCTAATTGTTACGGAGCATCTCACAACAGAATAAAGTACATAAGGCACCACAACAGGAAGGCTGCCTTTGGGATGTAACTAGCCACTTGGGAGAGGGAATTCTGTGGGATTGCAGATTCTGGGATATGTAGTGTCCAGTACAGCTCTGTCTTACGACTTTTTTTTTTTTTACACACTAAATGCCTTCTCTAAGCATTCACATGAGTACAGCTTTCATTTCTAGTTAAGCATTAAAATATAAAGCTCTGTTTATGTATCAGTATTCATATTTTGAATTAACATCCTAGTCTGAAACAGGCTAAGTGTTGCATTCCATTCTGAGGCCAGAACAGACTTGTAAGCACTTGGAAATTGGTTAAAGGTTTAAAAAAACCAAAACTCTTTATAAACAACCAACCGCTCCAGCAAGCAACCCCCCCACAAACCCTAGACCTTACTGCTGATGGGTGAGCAGTAACATGCATTTGCAGACAGCAGACAAACGTGTTGCTGTGTCTGCACAATCAATCACTTTTGTGCAAGTAGGTGCTTATCAGAATTGTTCCAACTAATTTTTGTGCAGTGTATGGAATTGAGTCTGTTCTTTTCTGTCTGTAAATTCTTTTGCATCTTATTGTGATTTTTTTCCATGTGTTTACTTTGTGGCTTTTTGTGAACAAAAAGCTTTTGAGGATTCTCAAATGCTTCTCTTACACACCAGATATGGTAGGTATGGTAAATATGTAACAAGGTATGCTCATAAGTTGTCTCTTGCCTTATCTTTTCTGTATTCCTATCATATTTGTGGTACTTGCTTTGCTAGTGCATATTATTTCAGAGCTGTAATTAGTTTAGCTTCTAAGATGGAAAACAATCGTGAATAGAAGTGTGAAAACTGTATATAAAAATACTTAGTGATTCTTCACTCACCACAGGCATTAAAAGCGAAGACGTGAGTTGGATGAGTGAACTTTTTTTGCTGTATTTCAGTTCAAAATTTAATTTTAAAAACTAAAAACTAGATGGCACCTCTCTAGATCTGTCTGAAATTCAGAGTTACTCACATGTAAAGAACAAGTCCTGTTCCCTCTGAATTCTTTTAACTGTTGATGTGTAACTGTGGGAGGTGCACATCAGAAGTTGTCATCTTTGGGCATTTTTGCATGTGCACTACTAAGGTGGGGTTTTTTGACTTGTTACCGTTTCTGGAGAAATAAGTAGGGCCCAATGAGCACCGCTGTAATAACTTATGAAGAAGATAGGGGTGTTTTTTGAGCATTTTTATTGTTTTGGTTTGTGGGGTTTTTTAAAATTTTTTAAAACTATGCAGGGAAAAGCTCCATCAGGGAAAAGCTCAGTAACTGCTACTCAGTTGGTATCTGCTTGTTAATGGCCAAATCTAATAAGATTGCTTGAAGATGTCCAAGTCTTGAGGCTTTCTGGTGATGTTGTGGAGAGGTGGATGGACAGGAAAAAAGCAGCAGATTGGATGATGCTTTACTGCAGCCAGAGTTAAAAACAGACCATTAAAAGAATGTGTGCCTTTCTGTAGCCTTCCACTCATCCCACTGGCATGGCCTTTCTAGAGACACTAATTTTCTTTTAAGTGTATTTAGCTTAGATTTCCCACACACACACTCAAGAGGGATACTTATCCTTCTGGTTCAACTGGTGGAGTCTTTTTGGTAAGCTTCAGAAGTTCATAAAGAAAGGAGAAGGGTTGTGGCTTAGTTGAAATGCTGCAGGAGGCATTTCTGTATTTAAGTGTAGGAAAACATAAAATGATGTAGGAAAAAATCTTGAATACAGACTTTTCTATCCAATAAAATATGTACAAGCACTATTTGATCTTAGGATCATAAAGGCAGGTCAGTATACCTCAGCGAGATGTGAGTGAGATACAGCAAGAAGTGATGAAGAGGAGACTTGTCTAATAGAACATAAATTTAAACATGAAGTGGAAAAAGTATTTTGAGGTCTCTTAAAGTGGTATTTGACTGCCAAGAATGTGTTGGGCAAGTGCTTGTCAGGCTTAAAAAACAAGGATTGGAAATTATGTGAGTGCCAGTTTGGTATAAATTGCTCAACAAAATAAAAACAAAACTAAAATGAATGAAAATTCTGCCCCAGCTACATCAAGCTGTACCATAAATCCCAGACTTAAAGATGAACAGGAAAGTTGCAGCTATTAACTTTTCCGAAATTCAAGTCAAAAGTGGTGAAATGTACTGGATTTAGAAAACAAAGTAACATTTTGTTATCATAAAGATGAATTGCAGCAACAATTTGTAACTCCGGAAGAAAAATGTTGAAAGTAAAGACTGTGACTCTGAGTGGTTTGTGTTGTAGCAGAGGGGAAGTGCTAACAGCTTTTTAAAACAAAAGTGGAATGAAGACTTTCAGAGGATGAGATTACGAGTAAATGGCTTGTGTCTACCCAAAACAGTCAAGAGCAGATTTGAATATCCTCTTCCAGTGGAAGAGAAGTATTAAGGTGGTACCCTGTCCTCTCAAAGATTAAAACTTAACTGGTAGCTTAAATCACTTAAAAAAAACACCAAACAACCCAAACCTCCTAGAATTTAACAGCAAAAATTAAACAGAACTCAATAATAAATAAGGTTATTTTAGAAGTAGCTGATAGGGAGTATAAAAAAAGAAGGCAACTTGTTAAATTCAAGCCTATATAAAGTCAGTAAGTGTGGATTAAATGCAGCCTAGAAAATGCATTAGAGATTATTGTGTTGAAAGTTACAGCTCAGGGAGCAGCAATCATGAAGAAGTTTTAAAAATGAGTAAAACCTTTTCAAAAAGGTGTGGCAGCGACATTCTGAGCATCTTATTTTTTGATTTCCTTGAAACTTCTGTTCAAATAGCTTAAACTTGTTTCTTACTGGGTTATGGATTCATGACTAATAGACTTAATGAAAATAAACTGCCTTGCTGTGTAAAAAGTTGTCTTGTCCCATTAGTAAATCACAGAATCACAGAATATTAGG
>NW_010187336.1:14415-23329 GCF_000695765.1 Mesitornis unicolor | reverse complement strand
TATATACGGAAATGGATATCTGTTTTTACCTATTGATTAAATAAGAGTTTTGGAGCGAACAAGTATCTTGCAGACTACACTGCATTTGTTGTTTATATCTGAAGATGTTCAAGGTTATAAAGATTGCTTAGACAGGTCATTCTCCAGCATTCAACTTTCCTTCTATTTCACTGCTGTGACAAAGGCATTTGGTGCAAGGCACAGCCACATGAGACCACTGTCTAGATTTGAGTGCAATGTGATAGAGCACCAGATTATATCGCTCAATTTTAAATTATTCTTGGGAAAAACACACTTGTTTATCATAAGAGTAGCTGTTCTATTCAGATCCGTTATTTATCCTTGACAGATGCGTCTGTCAAGCCAGACTTTAACTCTTTCACTACCTCAGTGACTACACAGATTTTGAATAACATGCTATGAAAAACAAGAGACCACAATGAGCACTTCTCTTAGTATGATATTTTCTTTTTTGGAAACTGAAGTTACAAAATTATGGGATTCAGTATTTTAAGTAAAAGATATTTTTTTGGATATTCTACTTTTGTCACTTTAGAAGACCATATACAGATATGAATATAGATTGTTATCATAGAAACAATCAACATATACAAGATAGCTTTGAAATAGTTATGTGTAGGTCAGGGAATTTCAACTAGATAACTTAATTATAACTCCCATTATCCTAATCCTTCTTTAAAGTATGTACCTCATAATAAGTTATTCCTAATGAGAAGTTGCAGATAAGTAAAATCAATATAAACAAGAGACAATTTGACATTTTAATATCCAGTTTGAGAACTATATTAAAAAAATGCTTATGCAAATGATTAAGGAAACACATGGATATGTCCACTAATTTTGAATTTACAGAAATGATAAATTTTTCCAGGGAAAACCTTGGAAAATTATAAGAAATTAAATCCATTGGTTCTTTTAGTGTTGTAAGTGCAGTCCCAGTATTACAAGTGCAACAAACTGCATTGATTATCACATTTTATCTGTATCAGGGCTATATTCAGAGGTGGATTGAAAACTGACTGAATGGCCAGGCCCAGAGGGTGATTATCAGTGTCATGAAGTATACTTGGAGGCTAGTAACTACTGATGTAACCTAAGGGTCAACGATGGAGCAGAGAGTACCTGCATCAATTTTCCTGAGAACACCAAAGTGGTTGACATGTAAACGGGTCATGCTGTCATCAAGAGGGACCTTGACAGCCTGGAGAAAGGGGCTGACAGGAATCTCATGAAGTTCAACAAGGGGAAATGCAGAGTCCTGCACCTGGGAAGGAACAACCTCATGCACCAAGGTATGCTGAGGACAAACCAGCTAGAAGATAACTTGGCTGAAAAGACCCTGGGGATCTTGGTGGAAACCAAGTTGAACATAAGCCAGCAATGTGCCCTTGCTGCAAAGAAGGCTAACAGTATTCTGGGCTGCATTAGACAAAGGGCTGCCAGCAGGTCAAGGGTGGTGATCCTTCCCCTCAGCACTGGTGAGGCTACACCTGGAGTACTGTTTCCAGTCCTGGTCTTCTCCATACAAGAGAAACATGGATATACTGGAGACAGTCTAGCAAAGGGCCATGAAGATGATTTAGTGACTGGGACATCTCTTCTGTGAGGAAAAGCTAGGAGCACTGGAATATTTTTCCTGGAGAAAAGAAGGAGGAGAGGTGATCTTATTGATGTATAAAAATATCAGTTGGGATGATACAAAGAGTATAGAGCCAGGCTCATTTCAGTGGTTCACAGTGACAGAACTAGAGACAATGAGTACAATCCGAAACACAGGAAGTTCTCTCTGAACATCACAAAACACTTTTTTACTGTGAACGTGACCAAGAACTGGCACAGGCTGCCAAGAGATGTTGTGGAGTCTCCCTCCTTTGAGTTATTCAAAAGCAATTGGCTCTAGGTGGTCCTGCTTTAGGAGGGCAGTTGGACAAAAGGACCTCCAGAGATCCCTTCCATCTCTAATTGTCCTGTGATTCTGTGAATTTGGCCTGTTTTGGAAAGAAAGCAGATGTGATGAATTAATATTAAAGACATTGAGATGCAAAGCAACATTTCTGTGTAACAGAATTTTTTAGATCATCTAATTTAGAAAACAGTAGGCTGTATGGGCATAGCAGGGAAGGCTGGAGACCACATTCTTATTATTGTGTTTTCTTTCCTAGGTCTTAAAATTAAGGGACAACATTTCAATCAAAATATAATGCTTTGGCTTCCAGTCATACTTTCCAAATGGCTTATATTGTTTTTTTAGCAAGTTAGCTCCACATTTAAAATAAGCCTGCAGATGTAAACAAATCTAATTGGGAATTGTAATGGTAGACAGCTTCAGTGTTAGGTTTTTCACCCTAAGATATATGTCCCAGTTTTCTGATTGAAGAAGACTTCGACTAGACAGAAAGAATTAAATGAGCTGTTATTTCCTTGCTTACCAGCTTCTAAAATGCCTGTTCTCACTGAAAAAAATAATATATCATATTAATATTTCATATCTATAGCAGCCTACTGTATTCAAATTTGTTCAAGACTGTGAGGATAGAATTCCCAGTACAGACTTGCTTTTTACAACCGGACACTAATAAAGGAATAATATACAATTCTCAAATGCTCTTATAATGCTTACTGTTTGGTTCATTAAAATGTTAAATGAAAGTGCAGTAAGGAAATATAATTTTTATTTATTGAAATAATAAGTACTGAAAGGAGCCAATGCAGGTGAACAGGAGCATAAGATTTGAGAACTGATTTGTAAGTCTCATGCTGGTTTCCTCCTAACGTGTTTTCTTTCTAGCACTGGTTTAATTTGGAATTTTGCATTTTGATTTCGGAAGCCTGGCAAAATCATAAGTCTTTTGAAATCAGAACAAGAATTTTCTCTGAGGTTTCTATGAAGCTTGCATTTCCTCTGAAGCTTGTATGCCTCTGGTGTGCTACACAGCCTTAGGAAAGCTGAGGTTGATCAGAAATAGTTGAAAACAAATATGCCCCCATACTTGTTAAGAAGGCATTGAATCTGTATGTAGCAGACAGCTTTAATACAACTTTTATTACCATTTATCATTTTGTAGAGTCACAACTAAAGCACAAATAATTTCTAATCTGGTTAGATATAAGTAAATTATTCTCATTCTGCATCTTAAAAACTGGGTTTTATACTTTCAAGGAGATGGATGGTAACATCTTCCTGTACCTTTTCATTAATGAGAGCTGTTTTTGTGGAATATGATGTGCAGACACACCGAAGCTACATGCATCAGTGTGGTGCACCATAGCAATTATTTTATGTTACTTTTAGCTTGACAGAAAGGGATTTTGCCAAGGATGACCTGTTTTGTCCCATAAACTGGCTCAGAAAAGTCAGCTCATGTATCCATTTACTGTGCATACTGTGCAGAGCCAGGATCAGAGCCACCACTTTTGAATGTTCCAGGAACAGCTGTATTCTTCTTGCTTTTAGCAGTTCACGGAGCTAGCCTGCTTTCAGCCTGTATGAAACAGCACTCTTGTCTTTTTAGTCTCTTACAGCAGAGTGAATCAAAATAGCCTGCTTTGTCTATCTGAAACACCTCAGTGTCCTCAGCACCACTACCTTTACACACATCATTACTAATCCTTGAGTAGTTCTGTGAAATAGAGAATGGACACACAAACACAGAGATCCTGATTTTTGACAGATCAAACTCAGAAGTCAACACAGTTCCTCAGCTATAATTATTGAGTAACCTTGCCACTATAAGCTTTTTAGTTCCCTCATAGAGTGAAAGCTACAATCTGTGTACTTGATCTATTCCATGTAAATCATTAATGGGGAAATTACTTCAAGCTATTGAGCAGTGTACTGTCCAGTGCCCAACCCTCCTATGAAAGCTCTCCCTTGCCAATGTAGCCAGTTTTTGTGTAGCAGGAATCAACCAACAGTATTAGAAAGAGTCCCATCCCTGTAGAATGAGTAGGGAGTATTTGCTCTTATGTGATGAACCTGTTGTTTTCAGTCTGTGGTTGCATGACACATAAAGATCTACAGAATGTGATGTACCACCATACAAACTCAGTGAAGAAATGGATGATCAAGAGAAATAAGCTTACTTTCATTGTATAGGTATATATAAATTGATAAAATCACTGAAAAATATAACAACTTCTTTTTCCCTCAGCCTAGTTCCAACATTTTTTTCTTACCTTGCACAGTACAACTAGGGAAAAAAAGACATTTTGAACACAAAATAGAAAGAAAATTATAACAGTTTCGGTGGCATTTCAGAAATGCTTCTTAGGAAGAATAGGAATGTAACATTTATAATATAGCAGATAGAATTGCTGAGCAGAATGACTTAATACTAATTTGAAAAATAAATTGCTATTTATTTCTATGCTACTGTTCCAGCTGCTTTAAACAGTTTTGTGATAATGGAATATTAATGACACTGTTCTTGCATGTCAGTTGCATGAAGGAAATGTTTACATTTCTAAACAGTTTGTGTATAAAAGTGGCTATGCAAAACTCAGTTCTTCAGAACTGGAAATCCCAGTCATCTAATGCACATTTAAAAAAAAATTACAGATAGGAAGATCTTCAACTAGATGTAAGCTGCAGTTAACCTTTGGTAATATTGTAAATCAATAGTCTCTTTTCATGTTGGAGGAATGTTTTTATCACTAAGTTACCTTTAAGTATTCCCTTTGCCCAGAAAGCTGTTCCGTTAGCCTATTGTTTTGAATTTGGAGCAAACTAAACTGCAAAAGAAAATGAGACCCTATTTCATGTTCTTATGGGGCACTGATTGCTTCTGCCATAATCCACCGTCTGTTTCTGAAGTCCTGGACTCCTAAATTGAAAAAGATATTCGAAGATGTTAAGTCTATGCATGTATTCTGTACTTTATGCTCAAAAGAGCCTAATTTGTTCTTAGCAAAACTTTTTTGGAGTGCTGGGGAGGAGAAAGAACAGCTTGAAACAGGGATAAAAGGCAGAATATTTTATCATGAGTGGCAAGCTTTGCCAAAAAAATAAGCCACTGATAGCTAAGAAATGTGAGATTTTAATGAGAAGCATTAGGTGACCTTAATATAAATGTCACTATCACTTAGTTGCTAGAAGGAGAGCTGAAGCAATACTGAATTGTCAGAATTCATTTGAGTCTGAAAACTAATTTCAGGTAGAACTTGTTTGAGATGCTTTTGGGATCACCTTCCATGAATAGTTAATCTTAAGTAGTCAAAATACATGAATGTAGGACCTAATTTTATTCTCACTTCAGTTTTCATCCTTGTGATTTAACTAGCTTCATGCAAAATCCTCCTAGTTTAACACAGGAGCAACAGAAAAAAAATCACACTCAAAACTGAAATCATGTGTATGGATGTTAAACATTTACTTCTACCATTCATAAACAATATTTTTTTAATATAATGTTAACTCACATTATTGGGATATTTTCAAAGAATCCCTCTGATAAGGTGAATGGGAATTTTATTGTTGTTGTTGTTATTTTTGTTATTATTATCATCATCATCATTATTGTTGTCGTTGTTATTGTTTTTATTATTATTGCTTATTAACATTTTGCGGACAGCAGAAGAGCAGAAGTCTGAATGAATTATTTAACATGACTCTTTCTCTTTCTAACAGATCATCTACTTTTTATGTTCCCCAACTGTTTCATCTAAAAGGGTCATCTGATTCATCACTGTTCAGGTCTGCAGCCTCCCCCATTGCTGCTGTTGTGAACAAAGTTTGACTTCCTTACTACTCCCCTGTCTTTCCTTAGACACAAACTTTATTTCAGTGCAGATGATGAGTGGATGGCAAGATATATTTTAGCTTATCAGACCTATTTCACATTGCCTAACATAAAACATAAGCCAGAAAAGGAAAAAACCTCTGTACATGAAAAGTCTGTAGGCTGAAGGAATCACAACATCTTTCAGGTATGCAACTGAAAAAAACCACAAAGCCCAAGAGAACATATGATGCCATCAACACTAGATCCAATAGCTCTTTAATTCCCTCTGAAATGTCATTTATGAGAGATGGTTTTCATCATTTCATGAGGAAGGAATCCATAGAAAATATTGGCACAGCACTCCACAATCTTGCACAACTCTATAGCTTCATAAACAAGTTTAATGACAGAAGTTTATTATTTAGGGTAAGGGAAGCTGCTGAATGACACTCCGACTGAAGTTCAACAGTGATCTAACACTGAAGAAAGCAATAGGTAGATAAGCCAAGAGTAGCAAGGAAAGCAATATAAGTTGTGCTGCAGCTCCCACACTCGATAGCAAATAAGTTATGGTGTAAAACTCCCTTTAAGGAAAGAACAGCCATTTTTCCTAGTCCACAAGAACCTCACAAACCGTCTGAGAGGGATATTAATGCTAATGATGAGTTCAAAGCAGAGTGAGTACATAAACTGTATTTGAACAACAGTAGAAATTCTTATGACTAATTTTCCACTAAGAAACATGTAGCAGGTAGCATAAGTATGGCATTTACGCAGAGAATCCAGCCAGGGTGAAAATGTTCCACAGGAACCACAGGTGAGGTAAATAATGATGATAAAACTTCTCAGCTGTAAGATTTCAGTTGTCATAGGTAAAAAGAGTCTTTGGAGTGCTTTATGCTCTAAAATGCTTTAAGGTGTACCAAGACTGACATAGTATCTGATATCACCATTATGGTAAGTTATACAGGTCTGCCTTGTCCCATGTCATGATCTACCATTTAATAAAAGATTTCATATGTTTTAGAAAAAATTCCTAAAAAAAAACCCTGTAATACTATCTGGCTGTTTACTGCTTAAGATGATATCTATACAAGAAAGCATTGTATAGACAAATACTTAAAAACTCACTGCGAAGCTGTAACGAAAGCAAATAATTAAATTTTATTGAGGCTGAGACACATTGAGATCTCAAGTGTGAAAATAAATCACTCCAAAAGTTGTTGCACAGACTGAGAAAACTACAAGAGTACAAAACTATCAAGCTTAACATTTCAGCCCAAGCTTTGAAGTACTAAGCAAAGGAGTCTATAACCACCCATACATGTTTATCTTCAGTATGTCTTGACAGTTATTGTCACAAGTTTAAATTTGTCTCTGCTGGTTTTGTCTGGAGTAGAGTTAATTTTCTTCATATTAGCTAGTATGGGGCTATGTTTGGGATTTGTGCTGAAAACAATGTTGATAACACAGGGATGTTTTTGTTATTGCTGAGCAGTGCTTATGCAGAGTCAAGGCCTTTTCTGCTTCTCACATCACCCCACCAGGGAGAAGACTGGGGATGCAGCACAAGAAGACGGGAGGGGACACAGCTGAGACAGCTGACCCCAACAGACCAAAGGGATATTCCAAACTATATGACATCATGCTCAGCATATAAAGCTGAGGGAAGAAGAAGGAAAGGAGAGACGTTCAGAGTGATGGCATTTGTCTTCCCAAGTAACCATTGTGAGTGATGGAGCCCTGCTTTCCTGGAGATGGCTGAACACCTGCCTGCCAACAGAAAGTGGTGAATGCATTCCTTGGTTTGCCTTGCTTTCATGCATGGTTTTTGCTTTACCTAATCTGTCTTTATTTCAACCCACAAGTTTTCTTACTCTTCCAATTGTTTCTCACATTCAACCAGTGAGAAGTGAGCAAGCAGCTGGATAGGACTTAGTGGCTAGATGGAGTTAAATCGTAACATTGTGTTAGGAGTTATTTGGTAAAGTCTTTCACATCCTTTACAGGATTCACCTCACAGCAGATGCACTAAGAAGATACACTCTGCCCAAATAAAGAAATTGAAAGATGAGTGAAGAAAAGAATACATACATGCAAGTAGCAGTAGCTTCATCTCAGGCTGAAATATGTTTAGCACAACAAAATCATCCAGCGTCCTTTAGCCTGACAGCTGGGAGGCTTGTCTTCCTCAACAAGGTGTATCCCATGAACTGGGAACACTACCAATAAGTTTTCCTGCAGTTTCAGATGTGTCCTCTGATCTTGAGTGTATACAGGTTGAAACAATCAAAAGATTGTTTAATATGATAGAATCATAGAATGGCTTAGGTTGGAAAATACCTTTAAGATGATCAAGTCCAACCATCAAACCATCATATCAGTGCATCAACAAAAGTCAGGCCCGTATGTGACAAATATTCTGGTGGCCAGGTGTATTGTTTCATCTCAGCTTTGTTAGTGTTAGACAACCACAGTATGCCAGAGCAACCTCATGCCACGAACACCTCCTGCATCAGCTTTCCTTTAGTACCATCAAGGTATATAAAATTATCATTTTCATCCATCTTCATATGTCTGTTTACTGTTTGTGTTTTCAGAGAAGCCCAAGCTTCAAGATCTTTTTGAGAGCATTGCTATGAATCACGAGATGAACTCCTCAAAATGTGGTACTTCACAAGAGATTGTACTGTTAATCAGACATATCCTGTTCAAAAAGTTTCAGTTTACAGTGCTTGTGTTTTACTGTTGCTTTATTTCTGTCACTTTAAGGTGACAGAAATATATATATAGATATTACTCTCCAGATAGCTGTAGGTTCATACTGATGAGAAAAAGTAAGACATTTAAAGAGTGGTAAGAATAAGTACAGATTGGTTCTGATTTATTATGCTGCAGTTCTTACAAATGGTGTCTGCCTAACTGATTTGTTTGTTAGCAAGCATCTCCATACTTTGGTTCAGAGAAGCCCATAAGAGGTAATACAGTACATCCTTGAAAGCTTCACTCTTCAGGAAAAGAAGAGTGATTATTTGGAACAGTGAAAGAAAAATGATGACAGGCATCCTGAGGCAAAGATACCTTCTGAGCTGCAAGTATGGCTAACCAATGTGCATGCTCTTGCCTAGTCATGAGGAGTCTCTTCCTTTTCCAAGATAATATGTTGTAAATTA
>NW_010187336.1:0-14384 GCF_000695765.1 Mesitornis unicolor | reverse complement strand
AATGGAATTGAATGACTATTCAGCCAGTGCCTTCTGGCCCTGCATTCATGGTGACTGCTCCATTTCATTCAGTCAAAAGTGGTCATGAGGTGAAACCACTCCCGGCACTGACTTCTAAACCCATTTATGTCTTGCCCTTATTTTTTTCCTCTAAATCTCAATTCAGCTTTTCAAAACCAGGGTACATGTGTTAACACAATTTAGAATAAAAGCTTCCAATTCAGGCAGAAAATGTTTCATTTCATCAGACTGGCATGGTGAAACCTAAAGACACATTTCACCAGAGCTGCGAACGGAATTTTTACATAAACACTTAAAAAACATTACTTCTACCTCCCTACCTGTCTCAGTTATTTCACTTCTAATTTTTGGGACTCATGCCAAGACTGTCCAAGCAACTATCTCCAGTATTGAGAAGCAGACAGTTTAGTACCTGAATCAATATTTAAAATGTGGAGAGGAAAGACAGAAAGTTGCCTTTGGATCATCAGAAAACACAATATAATGAGCAGCTGGCAAAAACAGAAATGGCTTATTATTAACTGTTATGCTTTAGTGTGTAAAATAGTCCCCGCACAAAACCATATTCAGTGGCAGAGGCAGGGTTCCAAATACTTCTATAAATCAACTAAATTCCATGAATTGCTGGAATGTAAATGGGAAAGCTGACATGAATTACTGTCTAACAGGGATATTGAATCCTTAAGTGAACTGTACACTCACATTTTTAATGGCAGAAAGCTGAAGCCAGGCATAATAAAAATAATTGAAATGAGGTTTTGAATGCATTAATCTAGATGAGAAGTGCTTTAAAGAACAAGTGAGGCAGAAAAACACCCAGAATGTATATGGCATTTACCTGTAGATATCATTTGCTTCTGATATTATCAGTTGCCATTAGCAAAATGTGAAAAAGTAGAAGAAAAAAACAACTTATAAAATATTTTTTATTACATGAAAATTAAGGAAAAAAGCATGGAAGTACTGCCTTGTATCAGTGACTGGTGATAATTGCATTCTGTCACAGGCTGAGTCATTCCTTAGAGAAATAGGTGAGGGAAAGAAATGAAAGGACCAAGTGACAAAGGGGGCACTGGCAAACCTCCAGGTTTTCTGGAATATAACTACAAGGTAGCTGCCTACAAGAGACTACAAGGAAAATGTAAAAGATCAGTCTGATCTTCTGATCACACAAAGGAATAATGACGATTTTCTAAGTTCAGAAGCTATAGCATCAACTGAGATCCTTTCCAGACCACTACTGTCTGCAGCATTAAAAACACTTACGACCACACAGAAAATAGAGAACTGATGATGCTGTTCAAGACCAGAAAGACCATCTAATGAGCCAAGAACCACTGCTGAACATTGTCAAGGTGGTTGGATTTCAGGTTTAGACTTAACTACCTACATTCAAAAATATTTTTTTTAGACATTGAGAAATTTTAGATGCATCCCTACATCTTTTCTATAGTCCGATTCAGTATTTTATTTTCAAAGCAGTTCAGTTCTTTACAGGCTCGGTGAAGAAGCTCTTCAGAAGCCATGTTATAGCAAAACAACCCACTAAATAGTGCTCAGAAAAGGCCTGTGTGTATAGACATATACACATTTCTGTTTCTTAAATTTGCCCTGCCCAGAAGACACTGTCAAAGGCAAGACTTCCCTTCTAAATTCATACATTTCATCTTTCATTTTGGATCTATGAATAGCTTAACCCTCAGCTGCTCTTAGTTTCTGATCTTAGAATAGCTGGTAGCTACATTATGAGAAAATCAGAATGTCAATATGTGTATTTCTTAGGAGCATTCAAGCCAGACACATGATTTCTAATTTAAGGCCAGCATGCTCTTAAAATAGAAACCTCCCCAAGCTCTGCCAGATCTGAATAAGTGAATTGTTCAATTCATTTATTTCTAGGCTGACCTGAGTGAGTCAGATGTTTTAAGAATGGCAAGGAGAAAACAAAAACTGTAAAAATCTTCTAAAACCCACTGCTTTTCAGCACTGTATTTCAGGTTTCTATAGCTCAAAATTAGAGCTTTACTGAATGTGTATTAAACATTAAATAATTTGTAGTGTTTACAAACAAATATCTATCTACTTATAATAATATGACCAGCAGAGGAGTTAGCCTTAGAGTACAAACTATGAGGCAGGCTTAGAAATAAAAACAGAAGTGAGGACATCTGCTGTCGCCCTGATAATGCAGAAGATATAGCTGGAAACTGAAGGGAAATTAAGTCAGAGAAAATGAAGGGGTTAGGAAATAAAAACACTACTCTGAAGAATTAATCAGATGGGAAACAAGTAGGGTAGCTATTGCTCCTAGATGCAAATAAACTGAGGCTGGTGCTCTCTGTATGTTATAGGAGCAGCATAGAAACAAAAATCAATCTTTTTATATATGTTACTAGAACACATCTGTTTATTATTTTAGAAGTAGTGATGTTAAACTCATATAGCAATAAAGCATAAGAGGCAAAGTTTAAATGGAAATTTAAACTCCTACTGAACCAACCGGAAAACAAGTAGATAAAGGGGTTTGTAAAAGGTCTGCAAGTCCAAAAGCTGTCTGCTTTTCCCTGCTATATCAGCTGTTTCAATAAGAGATGCTACCTTTCCCTAAAGACTTTATCTTTGTAGTATTATTGTCTGAAAATCCTTGAATATGTGTGTTTGAGAATCTTATTGTAAAACTGTCAGTTCTTCACAACATATCTTAAAAAACAATATATCAATGTGTGTGCTATAAAGAATATATGCCAATACTTTTTCAAAAAGTAGACATAACTGAGTGAGAGGTATTCAAAAATCCCTTTTTTCTGTTCAAAAACTACTATTATTTGTAGTCTATAGCTACATTCCTCATGTACTTGGGATATTTTTTAAAAAATCAAATAATTTCAGAAATTTTCAGAGAGTGCACATCAAAGTACAGTTCTTAAGCTCAATATTTTATCACTGGTTCTGTTTGTTATCATTTGATATCTCAAACTATAACAAGTGCTGCAGCAATGCTGGGTAAAGTGAAGGAAGTTTGAACATTGATTGTAAACAACAACTTAATAACTGAGTTTTCCAGTTTATATTTATATGTGTGCATCTGACCAAGATTTTTAAAGCACAGAACCAACTAGTTTCATTCAAGTATTACCTTAGTCAACATCTACCTTTTTTTCTGAGTTATCAGTTGAATTATATAGTAGAAAATGAACATTTTAAGACTTTTTCAGGTTTTAGTCTGTATCTGTCCCCAGCTGAGCTAGGAATTTGTGGGTACATTGAAAGATTTAGTTAAAGATATGCTGAAGTGACCTGAATTGTTATTGCAGATTTACTGTTTTAAAATGGAACTGAAATCCAGAAATGCCAGTGGAAACCTTTTGGTACTTCAACTCTGCCAATTACTGCCATAAGCAGAGACATACACATTTGTTTCTGCCTTCAGCTGCTGCATGGAAATCTGTTTCTGTTTTTACTCATGTATTTATAGATTTTTAGCTAAGTAGTTACTCTGAGTTTCCATAGTGATAGCTGAAATATGTATTAACACCAAACCTCAAAGCATATTTACTGTTGGCAAGGCTTCATAAATTACTTTTTTTCAAGAGCAGCTTCTCAAAACATATTTGCTCAGTGCAGTTCCCCACTTGATTTGTGATAGATACTTTTGATATAGCTGTATTTATCTTGAAGAGACATTTTTCCCTCTGCAAGATTCAGTGTGTAGATATTACTTCTCTTTTTTATCTATGCCGTCAAATGATTTGAAAAGATGAAGCTTCTGAATTCAGAATGTTATCTTTGTTAGAACCAGACTTTTAAATTGTCCTTACTTTCAATTAAACTTCCCTTAAATGAAGCACCATTAATAAAGTAGACAGTTTAAAATAACGCTGACAGATTGTCTGTATTCATAATCAGTAGGTTTTTAACAAAGAACTTGTTTCTCTGGTTACTATCAAATTAGAAAAGAAACACCCATTCATCAGATCTTGCTATTTAATCAGAAAGGCTGTACTGCAGCCCATCAGGTATATCCAAAATATCACTTTCTTAAAAAAAATCTGGCCCAGAATTTTTTTCAAACATTCTGATTATGCCTTCCAGTACACTTATCTGAATATTTCTGGGATGCCTTAATGTTCTGGAAAAGAGAGGCAACATTAACTCCAAACTATTTTTTACTACCTTGCACCAAAATGGAGGTTTTGGGATTTGGATGTGTTGGTTTGTTTGGGTTTTTTTTAATAAGTGTTTGATAATGTCAAATACACTGAAAGAGAGAAATGTTTTCAGGAAATATCTGAGAGAATGACTAAACAAATTTCCTCTTCATTTCAGGTAATTGCTTCTGTGAAGGCAACTGAATTAGAGATTATTGGAAGAAAATCTTTCACTCTTTATGTCAAATATACTGAGAGCTGGATTCTGTTCTGTACTAAAGAAAACTGTCATGCATACAAAAATAAGGTGACAAATAATGACTTAAACAAGCCTAGTAGGGGATTTGAGCTTGAATTAATGAAAGCGCTTATGTGACCCCCATTTTACATTGTTTGCAAGCAGAAATGTGTTTTAATCTCTAAGTTTGGTTGTTGTTCACTAAAAGAAAGGATTGCTTACATTTGACAAATTGCATTCTTTTTTCAGGTGTTTTGGAAATCTGAGGCAGTACAAAGTAGTCTATCATTAAGTGCAGGTATCTTGTGTGCCATAATCCTCCCTTCCTATCCTTGACAATCACCACCTGTATGCTCACATGGCAACAACTACAAGTACAAAACATCACTCTCCAACTGGTATCTCATCAGACTCATATCTCCATGTTCCAATTGCTAAGCATTTTTTTTTCATTATCTTTACCTCAAATAACATTTTGTATTAGTTTAGCCTTTCAGAGCTCTTCACAGTTCAAATGTTTGGGTTCTAAACTGTGGTTTTCTGTCTGGCACTGCATCATAGTGGAGACTCCTGCAAAGGAAGGGTGCCCTTTGCAGTCATGTCTTATGTCTTCTGCAGCTCTGGTCTTCAGTCATACCAGCTAGAACTAAGGGAGAAAATGTTTGACTCCCTCTCTTGTTAACAGCCACCATGCTAGTTGTCAAGGCCCTGGAGCTCATAAGCTTTGACTCCAGAGCTGCATTTAAACTCAGGCCATTACCTTTGATCCTTGGCTGTGCTATGCTGTAGGTATGCCTCTGCTCAGCCATGTACATTGTTGATCCTAAACCTGACCCACTCTCAATAAGACAAAGACAAGCCCCAGACTCTGCAAAGTGCTTTCAAAATTTAGACATAGCCAGAAGAAACTAAGCAAACCTGTTGCTAGTAGTTTTTTGTGTCTGTGAGAGACAGTGACACCTACTTCCCACTTCTAGGTCAGCAGCAGGCAGGAGTGTGGGGTAGCTGCTGCTCTTCAGAGGTAACAGAAGTAACTCCAGGCCCAGGTGGGATGGTCTTGTCCTGTGCCTGCCATGTGCCTTGGGAGTCAATGACCTGCCTCAAGCATGCAAAAGCAAGCACATTGCACCCTCATAGTCACCTTTGAGATGTGTGCCAAAGCAAAAAGATAAATGTTTCTTGCCTAAAAAATATTAGTGCTACCTCAGTGCTTTTCAACCATAATTGTTCAGAGTTTAACAAAGTAGAGAATAAATGGGATTACTGAGTGAAGCACATTGCATAACCTTGCATTTAGTCATGGTTTATTTCAGTCCAACCCACTCTTTGTGACACTGTGGAGATTAATTTTTAGTACTGAAAATATAGACTTGAATGTAGCTAAGAGGCAATATGTTCCTGTACATTAGCTATTATTTGGAAACTGCCTGTTTGTAAACTTTTGCTTTCATTGGAAATCTGCAGTAGCTTGTTATTTTCTCATTAAGGGGCAAGCTACTTTAGCTTGTTTTCTGATTGCCATGGGATTGCACATTTATAGCTACCAGCCTGCAGTAACATGTTCCTACTGTGTCTCCAGTCTTCATAGATATTCTCAACCTCAGAATACCTGCTCTGCTATAATCTAATAGTAAGAGGAACTGTTTCTTGAAAGAAAAGGTAGAATCCTTTTTTTTCCCTTCTAAAAATAAAGCTCTTCAGAGTTCTTTCTCTGTGCTCACTCAGAAACAGAAGGCATTAGATCTACAAACATCCTGGAAATAAGAATGCTCTTTATGACTTGATGCAGAGAGGGTATTACAATAGCATACTAGAAAATGCTGAGAAAAAAATCAAGGGTGTACTCGATCTGGCTTGGATGGAGTGAACTTCCTTCATAGCAGCCCATACAGTGCTGTGTTTTGGATCTGTGGCTAAAACAATGCTGATAACACATTTTAGCTTTTGAGAGTAGTCCTTGCACAGTATCAATGTTTTCTCTGGTTCTCATTCTGTCCCACCAGTAAGTAGACTGGGAGTGTATAGGGATGGACCAACTCAAAGTTCATAAACAGGTTTCAGTAATGTCTAGTGCATCAAGTGACTCCTGGAGGGCTGTAAAAGCAACCCAGCCTTGGATTGCCTTGAGGCCCTATCTCTGCAGAGATGACCCATAGGGAGCTGTGTGGATAGCTCAGCCCTGAGTTGTGTGGTGAGACTAAACAGGGCAGTGATGCATCACTCAGAGACCCAAAATCTGAGATTCCTCAATGAATAAAGTGGACGGAGTCCCAATCAAAGCACCCTTCAGGTGCCTAAAAGTAAGACAAAGGTAAGCTGGAGGGTTTCCATTTGGTTTCAAAGGACCCAGACAAAACAGAGATATCCAAAAGACAGAGCATGCAGAAGTGAAAATCACCATGAATAAATAGACATAAGGGGAAAAACCCATTAAAGACAAACAACCCAGGTGGTTTAATCTACTCAGGCACAGTCCTGCTCACTGTCATGTAGATCAGGGAACAAAAACCCTAAGATTCAGGCTTGGAAACTGAGAGTAGCTTCTCCAGCTATGCAGCAGCAAGCGAGGAGACCCTTGCCCCTTGGTAAGGATGCCATCCAAGATAATTCGTTGAGAGACATTACCTGGAGGGATAAGTCAATATTTGACTGGCTTAAAGTTTGTAGTTGCAGGTGATTGACTAACACACGTGTGGTATTCTGAGTTGTTTGTGAGTTATGATAGTGTGTTCCATTAATCGCCCACGCGCTATAATAGTGAATTTTGTGAATCGCCTGTGGGATGTAATAGTGAATTTTGTGAGCCACCTGTGGGTTTTTGTGAAATGCCTGTGGGCTGTAATAGTGCATTTTGTTACTCTCTTGTGGTTGCAGTACTGCATTTTATGAATCTCTTGTGGCTGTAATAACGTAGTCTTGCTTTTAAACGGCAATAGTGCATTTCTCAATTGTATCCTTAAAACCTGCAATACTGGCCTATTGGTTCTGCATGTGTTGCTCAAATAGTTTGAACTCTGCAGCTGAGTTTCTTTTTGTCACAGAGTGGTAAAGAGAAAAAGGGGGACACAGCCAGGCCAGCTGACCCAAATTGACCAAAGGTATATTCCACACCATAAAGCCTCATGTGCAGCCATAAAAAAGGTGTTTTTTGTCTCTTCAAAGTAGCCATTACTCAAAGACCAGTTGTGCATCGATCTGTTTGTGTGAGGTGAGTGACTACCATCCCTTGTTTTGGGTTTTCTTTGTTTGTTGGTGGGGTTTTGGGGTGGGTTTTTTCTTTATTCTTTTATTTCCTCCACTTATTAGAGTTTTTCTCAACCCACAGGTTTTCTTGCTTTTGTTCTGGCTCTCTCTCCTACCCTACTGAGAGGTGTAAGAACAGGTGTCTGGGTGGGTGCATCGCTGCTGGCTGGGGTCAACTCACCACAAAGGAGCAATTGCTTTTGTCTCTGTTATGGTTGAAGGGTTACCAGCCTGAAAAGGAAGGACAGGTGGTGTCTGTAGGACCCTGGAGGGTCAGAGATCAGTACTGTTCCCTCCCCTTTCCGGCCACAGTCTATAAAAAACCGAGGTTTTCGCGGGGCTTTCCTGGGCTGCTTCCTGTCGCATCTCAGGACGGCTGGGCCTAGCTCCACGTGCTCGGCAGCATCCACCACCATCCGCTCCTGGCACCACTGCGGTCCCTGGTGACGTTGAGTCACAGCAGTCGCAGCGGCCACGAGGCACTGCTCGGACACTTCCACTCGGGACTACTGGGATCGGGTTTTGTATGTAATTATCCTTTGTCCCTTATAAATTCCCTTTTCCTTTCCCCTGTTGTTTTCATTAAACTTGTTACAGTTTTAACATCCAACCTTGTGCGGAGCAATTTTTGTTATTATTATTATTATTCTCTCTCTATTCCCTTCTCTTAGTCCTCCCCCTGGGAGGGGTAGAGGCAATAGAGAGAAAATCCTGCTCTCTCTCTCTCTCTGACCCTTAAACGGAGACAGTCTCTTAAACTAATGGAAGCTCTGTTACTTTTTTTCTATAAGTGGACTCAATGGTAGAAAGGCAAAGCCAGAATATGGAAAAAGCTAAGAAATATTCATCACCATTTCCTCTTTCTACTGAGTGGAATATACAAAGAGAAAACAATACAATCATTTCTTCTCCCTGCAATACTTTTCTCTCATTTAAATTATGTTTTTCAAAAGTTTCATGTCTCCAGAGAGAAACAAACATGAGTATTGGCTGGAAGTTAGAACGTTCACCAATTCCTGCATCAGCAAATATTTTTATTTCATGTTTAAAAGGAACAATTTGTTACTAGATAATAATTTCATTTTTAGTCCTTATTTCACATAGTCTTCTTCATTATGTTCAGGTTACTTAGACTAAGTCAGAGCATGAAAATATAAGATATCTGTTATATATATTATATAAAATATAAGGTCTTTGTAAATTAATATAAAGAAAAGATTTCTGCTGAAAATACCTCATGTCAAATAGAGGCAATTTTGTCTAAACACTTTATATTGTATATACTTTGCTGAACTAAAAAGAAGACCGACACAGATTAAATGGAAAAAGTGTTACAGGTGAGAATGGAATGGAATGGAGTAGAATAGTTCCAGCTGAAAGGGCGCCACAGTGTTCATCTAGTCTGACTGCCTAACAGGTTTAGTATCATCAGCAAACTTACTAGGATATGTTTAACTCCTGCAACCGGGTCATGGATAAATATATTGAACAGAACTAGCCTTGGAGTTCAGCCCAGAGGAACATGACTGGTGATTTGCCACCAGTCAGATGTAACCCCATTCACTACAACCCATTGAGCCCTGCTGTTCAGCCAGTTCTTCACCCAGCACTCCATGTACCTGCTCATCTCACAGTTGGTCAACTTGACCCAAAGGATGCCATGAGGCACAGTATCAAAAATCTTACTAAAATCCAGAAAGTCTGCATTCATTATCTTTCCTTCATCCTTATCGTAGAAGGGTATCATATTAGTTAGACAAGATTTGCTCTTTATGAACCCATGTTGACTGTGTCTAATGATTGCATTGTCCTTCAAATGCTTTTCAATAGTACCCAGTATGATTTTCTCCATAATTTTTTTCAGGTGCTGAGGACTAACAGGTCTGTATTTTCCTGGGTCTTTCCTCATGGGCCTTCTTGTAAATCTGAATAATAGTAACTGGCTTTGCAGGAACTTCCCCAGACTCCCAAGACCTATGGTAGATGATTGAGAGGAGTCCTGCCATAACATCAGCTAGCTCCTTCAGTACTGTGGGATGAATCCCGTCAGGCCCCATGGTCTTCTGGACATTCAGCTGATACAAATGGTACCTTACAATTTCAGTGTTCACAAATGGAAAGTGACTATTCCTGCAGTCACAGAATTGCAGAATCACAGAATGATAGCGGTTGGAAGAGTGATCTCTTTCCTAAGTAGGATTACTTAGAGAAGATCACACAGAAACACATCCAGGTGGGTTTTGAATGTCTCCAGATAAGGAGATTCCATAAACCCTCTGGGCAGCCTGGCCCAGTGCTCTGTCACCCTCACAGTAAAGCAGTTTTTCCTTATGTTTAAGTTGAACCTCCTATGTACCAGTTTGTGACCATTGCCCCTTGTCATGTTGCAAGGCACAACTGAGAAGAGTCTGGTCCCATCCTCCTGACACTCACCCTTTAGATCTTTATAAGCATTAATGAGATCCCTCCTTAGTCTCCTCTTTCCCAGGGTAAACAGACGCAGCTCCCTCAGTCTTTCCTCATGTGGAAGATGCTCCAGTCCCCTCATCGTCTTAGTGGCTCTATGCTGGACTCTCTCCAGTAGTTCCTTGTCCTTCTTGAAATGAGGAGCCCAGAATTGGACAGAGTGTATGGGCCTGGGCTGGCATAGCGTGAGTTAAATGCCTCAAAGCAGGAGAGTCTTAAGGAGCGACCCCCCAGCAGGAATGGCTGTGCTGGAGAGCATGTCCACGTTTACCCAGGCGAGGGACATGTCATGTCCTGCTGTGTGCCCTATCACCTGGTACAGGCAAGGGGCATGAGAGAAGAGTTTACATAGCCCCCCTTAAGCCTGAGACAGTGTGATTCACCCACCATCTTCCAACCTGGACAGGACAATGAAACTGCTTGTCCAGCCGCCATCTTAACACCAGAGGCCTTGGAAGTGGTGACTATCCCTCACCTTTTCTACTTCTCTGATAACTATTTCTTACTTTTCTCTCCTTTTTCTCATTTTCTCATTCTCTCTTCCTTTTTTTCTAACACATGCGGCTGCAGCGGGCTGTAGCTGGCAATTTTGGTTTTGGGTTACAGTATTAAGCTAAGTTCTCTAGGTTCTGCTAGTCAAATTGTTATAGTGTTGCTAAGTTGCACCCTGTTCTGGTAATTTTGGGATCATTTCGGTTTCTTGTCGGTATCCTGTTGTCCACGGGTTGCTGAAAGGTTTGAATCCAGTGTTTTTTTTCAAGGCATGTATCTTATCTAGTAAAAATATTGCTTACACCCTTCTTCCTGAGTGATTTGTATTGCTCTGTTGCCATGCCGGGATGAAAGGGCTCACTTTTTAAAGTGGGCCGTGACACACAGTATTCCAGATGTGGCCTCAACAGGACAGAGTAGAGGGGAAGGATAACCTCCCTCAACCTACTGTCCGCATTCAATGCACCCCAGGATGCCATTGGCCTTCTTGGCCATGAAGTCACATTCCTGGCTCATGGTCATCCTGCTGTCCACCAGGACTTCCAGGTCCTTTTCCTCTGAGCTGCTCTCCAGCAGGTTAGCCCCCATCCTGTACTGATCCATGGGATTGTTCTTCCCCATATGCAGTACCCTACACTTGCCATTTTTGAATTTTATTAAGTTTCTTCATGCCCGACTCTCCAACCTGTCCAGATCATGCTGAATGATGTCCAGAAGGTTACAGTCTTCTGGTGTGCCAGCCACTCCTCCCAGCTTTGTATCATCAGCAAACTTGCTGAGAGTAGACTCTGTCCCATCATCCAGGCTATTGATGAATATACTGAACAGAGCTGGAGCCAGTACTGACCCCTGAGGAACACCACTGGACATGGGCCTCCAACTAGACTTGGCCTCACTGACCGTAACTCTCTGAGCTCTGCCCTTCAGTCAGTTCCAAATCCACTTCAATATTCAGCCACCCAATCTACACTTCTTCAGTCGTAGTCCTCCAGCTTAGAGGACAAGGCAGCCCAAGATCTATGATTACTACTAAAGACTGAGGAAAAAAGTGCCTCTTTTTCTTAATTGCTATTTGTCAGGTGACCATCTTCAATAAGTATCAGTCCAATATTTTCTTTAGACGTCCTCTTGCTATTGATATAATTTAAAAAGCCTTTTTTTTTTTGTCTGAGACAACACTGACCAGTTTCAACTCTAAAAGAGCTTTTGCCTTTTGTGTATTCTCCCTGCATATGCGAACCATGGCTCTGTAATCTTCCTGCAAAGCCTGACCTTTCTTCTTGTTCAGCCAAGCCAGTCTTCTCCCTACTTACTTGACTTTTGACACAATGGGATTGCCTGTTCTTGTGCTTCTAAAATGTGGTTCTTAAAGGCTGACCAGCACTTGTGGATTCTTAAGCTGTCAAAGGCAGATTCCCAGGGGATACTGCTAGATAGCTCCCAGAGTAGCTTAAAGTTTGCTCTCTTGAAATCCAGAGTGGCAACCCTGCTGACCTTTTTCCTCATTACAGCAAAAATTTTAAACTCAACCATTTTATGATCACTATGGCCAAGACAGCCACCTACCATAAAATTACCTATGAGTCCTCCTTTATTCACAAACAAGAAGTCTAGGGAGGGAAACTTTCTTAGTACTAAAACCAAGAAATTCTCTTCAACATACTTCAGGAATTTCCCAGACTTGCTTGTCACAGTAGTGTGGTATTCCCAGTTGGTGCCTGGGAAGTACAAATCTCCCATAAGGACAAGAGCTTCCCATCCAGAGATTTCTTCTAATTGCCTACAGAATAACTTATCAGTGCTTACGTCCTGGCTGGGTGATCAATAGTAGACACCCACAGTGACATCTATTTTATTTTCCATCCCCCTAATCCTTATCCAGAGGCTCTCTACCACATCGTCCCTAACTGTAAGGGCTGTACAGTCAAACCTTTCCCTTACATACAGTGCAGCTCCTCCACCTCGGGTGCACTGCTAATCCCTCCTGAACAGCCTGTGGCCAGCACTCCAGTTGTGAGACTCATTCCACCAAGTCTCACTAATACCAATGACATCAGAGCTCTGGAAACAGATCAATGCTTCTAGTTTTTCCTGCTTGTTTCTTATAGTGTGTGTGTTGGTGTACAAGCATTTCAGATGTGCTCCTAACCCCTTAGTACTCCCTGGAGCAGTGTAAATGCTCCCATAGCATTTTCACCCTCACACAGTGTCATCCCATCCCTTGGTTTACCTTTATCTCCTCTGGTGATATTCCCTTCCTCCATCAATTCTAGTTTAAAGCCTTCTCAATCAGTTCCACCAGCTTATGAGTAAATAAGTGTTTCCCTCATCAGGACAGGTGGATCTCATCAGACGAGCATACTGGTGGAGTAGTTCCGGCAGAGGCACCAGTCTTGGAGCCTGGTGTTGATATCCTGGGCTTTCTTGCCTTTTGATGTCTCTCCCATTACCATGCCGATTGAGGAAAACACTACCTACCTGTGCTCCTGAATCTTTTAGCATTTTTCCCGGGGCTCTGAAATCTCTTTTAATTGACCTTGGGCTGCTTGTCGCAACATCTTTGGTATCCACGTGAAAGAGCAGGACTGGGTAATAACCCAAAGGCTATACTAAGCTCCTCAGTTTTCTGGTGACATTGTTATTCAATTATGTTTTACAACAAGTTTGTTGTGCATTGACATCCAGAATTAGCTTCTCTTAGATGTGTAGACTAAATTCAGGACAAGCTTCAACGGGTAAATAATGATCCACTTTCAACAGTTTCAAAGAGGAGTAATAATTGATAATCAAATAATTGTCCTTTATTTAAGCAAGTTGTCAGGACCATATATCTATTTTTTTTCACTTACAGTCCCATTATAGTGTGTGTGTGTGTGTGTGTGTGTGTGTGTGTGTGACAAGGTGAGCAGTTACCCTTGAACAAGAAGGAATTTTCACAACTTGTATTTATGTGAGTGTCATTTATTTAAGGAACAGAACAGCATGTTTATTTAAATCCAAAGGAAGTAGCAAGTTTATTTCCAGATACAAGCCAGAACGAAGATGCTGCAGAGCTGTGAACAGTTGTTCCTATGTGCCTGCCTCACTTCTGGATAAAATTTTCTATTAATATATTTTAAAATTATTCAGGGAATCAGTAATAGCCATTATCAATTATTAAAAAAATATTCACCAAGCCATAACCTGAGGCATAATCTACATTATTTTTTGAGGAACAAGTTGAAAATATATGTCCCATTGATGACAGAAATCCTAGAAGCAATTTCTTCTCATGATATTTCAATACAGTAACCTGGGATGATGGAAAGTATTATAATTAACAGCAGTTATGCTGGACATACTCTGATAAGAAATGATGGGCTTGCCATTTACAAACATCAAATTTTATGAGCTGGAAATGAAATGCAGTCATAACAGACCAACAGACCAAGAAGTGATATAAGCTGTAATTTCAAGATAGTGTATCTTCTGCTGGCAAAGCAAAAATAGTTCCCACAGGAGCTATTGGAATTGGCTAAGAAATGGCAAAAAACACTGCAGCAATTATCAGTTGTTTTAAGGTTATGCATTCCTTATTTAGAATATGCAAAATAAAATTTTGATTTTCATTTTTCTTTTGCAACTGAAGGATGTATTCACCAAATTTCCCCAATAGAGAGTTTCACAAAATTTCTACAGAAAAAGACTGTAAAAGGAATCAGCAGAGGCCACTGTAACAATCTCTTGAGCGTGAACTGAAGAAAAGTAACAGAATCACAGAATCACACAGAATCACA
>NW_010187335.1:6781-20412 GCF_000695765.1 Mesitornis unicolor | reverse complement strand
AAATATAATAAATTATAAAAATATTATAAAATTAATAAAATATTATAAAATTAATAAAATATAAAATAAATTTACAGTAGATTGATAGCATTGACGCAATTCAAAAATAGTATCTTTGTAATTTTATTTTTACCTACTTCCTATGAAATGCTCTAACCTCTCACCAAGTCAGACATTCAGTTATATGAAGCACTTCAGAGGCATTGCAAAACTTGTCTTCTCCTTGAACTTCTCTATAGAATATCCAAACTTCTTAATGCTTAGTGATATGCAGTAAGAATTACAAGTTTATTTCTATTAATTACATGTTGCTGAAGAATATGTTATGAGCAACTTACTGAAAAGGTGATATAGATGTGAGATAGCAATGGGTATAATATATCACTTTGATTATTGCAATAGTCAAGGCAAACGTACAAGAAACACAATCACGTGGCCATTTTGACACAACCAAAAGCCACTGCAAAAGCCATTATTTAAATTTAATGGGATTATTATAGCTGGATCAATAGAGTATGACAGTGTTGTGTCTGGACTTGGACAGTAACTAAATTTTTCACTTTTATATATACTACCTAATTAATTTTTCTTACTTATGATACAAACATGGTAAACAGATACTTCATACTTTGTAAACATTTTATTGCTCTCTCCTAGATTGTATTTAATCTGTTATGTGCTTAAATCTCAACATAGTACCTCCAGAAAGGAGTATACTAGATAACTGTGTGGGAAACTCGTATTCTCACGTGTGTATAATAATCTTTATGACTGGGAAGAAATAGATACTGATACAATTTATTACAAATCATAGAATGTATTGTGTTGGAAGAGACATCTAGTCCAACGACCTTGCAGTAAGCAGGCACACTGTTACTAGATTAGGTTGCTCAAAGCCCCATCAAGCCTGACGTTGAATGTCTCCAGGGATGGGGACCTCCACTACTGCTCTGGGCAACCTGTTCCAGTGATCTAACACCCTCATAATGAAGAATTTTTTCCTAATATCCAACCAAAATCTACCCTTCTGTACTTTAAAGCCATTACTCCTCATCCTATCACTACATGCTCTAAAGAACAGTTCTTCCCCAGCTTTCTTATAGGGACCTTTCAGGTATTGGAAGGTTGTTATAAGGTCCTCCTGGAGCCTTCTCTTCTCTAGGCTGAACAACCCCAACTCTCTCAGCCTGTCATCAAAGCAGAGGTGCTCCATCCTTCTGATCACCTTCGTAGCCCTCCTCTGGACCCACTCCAGCAGTCTGATGTCTTTTTTGTGTTGGGAACTCCAAAGCTGGACCCAGTATTCCAGGTGAGGTCTCGCCAGTGCAGAGTAGAGTGGCAGAATCACCTCCCTTGATCCGCTGGCCACACTTCTTTTGATGCAGCCCAGGATGCAGTTGGCCTTCTGAGCTGCAGATGCACATTGGTGGCTCATGTTCAGCTTCTCATCTACTAGTTCCCCCAAGTCCTTTTCCTCAGGGCTGCTTTCCAGCACATCATCTCCTAACTTGTATCGGTAATGAGAATTGCCCCTACCCAGGTGCAGGACCCTGCACTTGGTCTTGTTGAACCTCGTGAGGTTTACCTGGGCCCACTTCTCCAGCTTGTCCAGGTCCCTCTGGATGGCATCCCTTCCCTCCGCCACATTAACCTCACCACCCAGCTTGGTATCATCAGGGAACTTGCTGAGTGGTACCCTCAAGTCCACTGTCAATATGATTAATAAAGATACTAAACAGCACTGGTCCCAGTACAGAACCTTGAGGGACACCACTTGTCACATCTTCCATCTGGACATCGAACCATTGTCCGCTACTCTCTGAATGTGACCATCCAGCCAATTCCCTATCTACTGAACAGTTCACTCATCAAATCCATACCTATCCAACTTAGAGAGAAGGATGTTGTGGGGGACCATCTCAAAGGCCTTGCAGAATTCCAGATAGATGACATCCATAGTTCTTCTCTTGTCTACTGATGCAGTTATCCCATTGTAGAAAGCCACTAGGTTGGTCAGGCAGGACTTTTCCCTAGTAAAGCCATGCTGGCTGTCTCGAATCACCTCCCTGTCCTCCGTGTGCCTCAGCATAGCTTCTGGGAGGATCTGTTCCTTGATTTTCCTAGGCACAGAGGTGAGGCTGACAGGTCGGTAGTTCCCAGGGCCTTTCTTTCTAATCCTTTTAAAACGGGTGTGATGTTTCCTTTCTTCCAGTCACTAGGGACTTCACCTGGCTGCCATGAATTTTCAAGTATCATGGAGAGTGCCTTGGCAACTACATCAGCTAATTCCTTCAGGACTCTGGGATGCATTTCATCAGGTCCCATGGACTTGTGTATGTTCATGTTCCTCAGATGGTCATGAACCTTATCTTCACTTATAATGGGAGGGATTTTTTCTGCCTGGTCTCTGTCTTGTGGGCCATCAACTTGACAGTTGTAAGAGGAGAGGTTGCCAGTGAAGACTGAGGCAAAAATGTTGTTGAGAACCTCAGCCTTCTCGTCTGTTGTTACTAGTTCACCATTGTTGCTGATTCAGGCAGGAGACTCTTTCTTTAACTTTCCTTTTCTGGTTGACATACCTGTCATGCTCTTCTTATTTTTCTTGGCATTCCTTGCCAAGTTCAGCTCCAGCTGTGCCTTAGCCTTCCTGACCTGAACTCTCCACACCGGGGCAAAATGCCTGTACTCTTCCCAGGATACCAGTCCCTGCTTCCACTGCATATGCAGTTCCATCTTGCCTTTTAGTTTAGCCAGCGGGTCTCAATTCATCCATGCTGGTCTCCTGCCTTCCCTGCTTGATTTCCTACATTTGAGGATCAAGAGCTCTTGCTCTCTGTGGAAAGCATCCTTAAAAATCTGCCAGCTCTGTTCCGCTCCTTTGTCCTTGAGGGCAGTTTCCCAAGGGGTCCTATTGACTAACTCCTTGAACAGCTGGAAGTTGACTTTCCTGAAATTCAGGGTCCTAACTATGCTTCTCATATGACTCATATGCCTTAGGATGGTGAATTGCATCAGCACATGATCGCTACAGCCCAGGCTGCCTCCAATCATGACATCCTTGATTAGCTCACTCACATTAGTGACCATCAGGTCCAATATTGTTTCCCCTCAAGTAAGGCTGTCTATTTCCTGTCTTAGGAAGTTGTCATTGAGGGACTCCAGGAATCTCTTGAATTGCCTACAGCCTGCCGTGCTACTTTTCAAACAAATGTTGGGGTTGTTGAAATCCCCCAGCAGGATGAGAGTATGTGAGCTCAATGCCTCCTGGAGCTGGAGAAAGAAGACTTACTCAATAGGCTCCCCTTGATCGAACAGCCTGTAGCAGACACCAACCAAAAGGCTCCCTTTGTTGGCACAATCCCTAATTCCTACCCATAAGCTTTCATCTTGCTCATGACTATTCTTTAGGGACAACTCTTCACACTCTATCCATTTCTTAACATTGATGGCAATACCTACACTCCTCCTTCCTCCTCTCTCCCTTCTGAAGAGCTTGTAGCCATCAATAGCCACACTCCAGTCATGGGGTTCATCCCACCAAGTTTCAATAATGACCGCTATTTCATAGCTTTCCTGTAGCACGATAGCTTCCAACTCCTCCTGTTTGTTGTCCATGCTGCATGCATTGGTGTAGAGGCATTTCAGCTGTACTGACAGCCATGTCACCTTCTTAGATGGACACCCCTTCATTCCCCCAAGGTGTTTTGTGGAAGCTACCCGGTTGGCTCCTATCACCTCAGGAGCCTCTGGCTTGTCTCTGTAATACTTTGCCTGTGCTGCAGCACCCACAGCATGCCTCAGGGCAACAGTCTAAAGGCCCTTACTATCACCCCATCCCTCTAGCCCTAGTGTGTCATCCTGCCACTTGTCACAGCCAATCTTAATATTGTTATCCCTGTCCTGCTTCACATCTATTTTAAAGCCCTGTCAATCAGCCCTGCAATCTCTTGGACAAAGACCCTCTTCCCCCTTTGAGAAAGGTATGGGATATCCCTTTGATCAGTTGGGGTCAGCTGTCCCATTTGTTTTCCCTCCCAGCCTTTTGTGCATCCCCAGACTACTCACTGATGAGTCAGACTGAGAAACAAAAAGTCTTTGGTGCTGTCAAGGCCTGGTCAGCAATAGCTAAAACATTCGTGTCAACACAAATTTTGTTACAGATCTAAAACACAGTAGCACACTGGTTACTCTGAAGAAAGAAAGTTGACTAACTCAGTTGTTGTGGTTTAATCCAGCAAGTAGCTAAATGCCACGTGTTAGCTTGCTCGCTTCCCCCTCCCCACTGGGGTGAGAGAGAGAATCAGAAGAGTAAAAAGTAAAAAACTTAAAGGTTGAGATGAAAAACAGTTTAATGATTAAACTAAACTAAACCAAAGTAATATAATAATAATACCACCAATTAATTGTAATATAGACAGGAACAATGATAAGAAAGCAATCAAAATTATACTCAGGTCACAGCAGCAGTCACTGGCTGTGCATTCCCAGCAACACTGGGTACAGCTCCAGTTCCGGTGGAAACACAATGGTTGGTTAATGGGAGAGGGGAAAGCCTCAGGAACCAGATGAGACAGACCTTCTGGAGACAGCAGCCGTGACACCAGTACACCCACAGTGAGTTTAAGGAGAAAGTTTTAATCAAGAAGTAATGAATATTTTGGTTTGGTTTGGGTTTTGCTCGTTAATACCTTCCTGGCCAGTGTCCAGAACAAATTTCAAACACTAGACATTATTTCTGTTATTTAAGCATATAGGAATTAAGAGCAGATGAATCTATTTCTCCAAAGAGTTTATTGTCGTTTTCACTATGTACTGATGTTCAAATTTCCAAAGAATCCTCTGTTCCTTTCTTCTGTCTTTCAGATAAATTTGCCTATTTTTCAGCTGCTTCTAAAAAGATAATACAAAGTGCTGTGAAGAAAATATATCTGAAATTCCAAGAAAACATTGCTGTGTGAAATTTATGAGAAATATTAGCACCTGTCTGCTCTACAACTATTCTCATCTCTTGTAACTTCATGGCTTTAAATGGATAAATGAGCAAGAAACTATAAAAGAAGGACTCTTATTTTACAGGCATGCCTGGGGAAAATAGCATTTATAGCATTGGTTTTGGTTGTCATGGATAAAAAGCAGTAACTACTCTTTCCATAGTCTGTAATTGGACAAAAATTCAAAAAGTTAAATGAACATCATAAACACTGTGGCAATGATGGAAGAACATGATAAGAAGGATATAAATCCAGATTAAATCTTAAAATAAGTGGCTTTGTCTGCAGACAGGTATGATCCAGAGCCTTATCTTCTGATTATCTGACAGACTTCTGAACAAAATGAGTCCATAGAATCACAGAATCACAGAATTATTGAGGCTGGAAATGACCTCTGAGACAACCAAGTCCAGTCTAAGGATGTTAGGTCATTATAGGTCATTTATATGTCATTACGTGTTAGATAATTTATAAGTCACACTTCCTTTCAGTTCTACACAATCCTTCCTCAGTACTTCCAGTAGGTCTTCTTCATTCTGCTTTGATATCTATACAAATATCCTTCCTCATGATCATACAAAGAAAGCAATTATTGACTTCTACCTTGCCTCACTATATTACATTAGGGAAAGCATGATCAGCACAAAGAATAAAGTTAGTATTCCTCTCCACTCAGACCTGATCAGGATGCACCTGGAATATTGTTTTCAGTTTTGTGTCCCCAGGATCAAAAGGAATGTGGAGAAACAGGAAGGCTAATGAGATTGTCTGGAGTCTAGATGACATAAATACAGAGATTGAGAGAGCTGTTCTTCTTCAGTCTTGCACAGATGAGTACAAGACATGATTTAACAATGGCCCACAACTAGCTGAAGGGCAGTTACCAAGACAGAGATTTAGTTTTAATTATAGTAGAATTTAAATTATTGAATAATAATTCATATGCTAACTGACATAGTAACATTATTTTAATGTGTAACAGTTGTAGCATACAGTAATAGTCTTTCAATGTTTCAATCTGTTTGCATTGAGGACAGTAACATTATTTATTAAAACATTGAGAAGAATTATTAATAGTATTTTTTTTCAGAAAGCAGATTCATCCATTACTCCTACTTATTAATATTTTTCAAACCTTGAAAACAGAATTATATGACAAAAAAAGGTAAAAATAGTACTCTAAAGATACTTTAAAAAATTCCTATGCTTCCTTCTATCTGATATAACTAACTTTGTTTTATTTGTAAGTAAGATTTAGATGTAAGGTTAACAGTTTCTTTGGGTACTGTCTCTCATTCTTATCCATTTTGGAATATTAACAACCATTGTTTTGGGAGTTTATGTTAAAAATCACAACCCCTATTATGATAAAAATAAATTATACACATTTTACAGTAACTGTGAATGACAGAGCTTTCAGGTATTTATGGCTTTAGTAACCATTTAGTAGAAATTCTTTCATTTAATATTTAATGTAATCTGAATTTAACTAGGTATTGAAACTTTCACTTTAGGCAATTGCTACTCCAACAAATAAATGTCTTGGCCAGATTATTATTCCTTATATTCAGCTTAAATATTACTTTTATAAATGTCAATGTATTATTTTGCATTATATTTTCTTATTCCGTCCTAGCTAATATATTCTTGCATGTGGTAATTTTTTTTCAGGTATTTCTTCAGGTAACTATAGAATTTTTTGTGTCCTTTCCTTCACTCTTTTCCAGGTTCTTTGCTCCTTCACTTCAGACTTCTCTATCTCCCTCTCAGATAGTGCAGGGAGGCTGGGGGAACAGTGCATATGATCACTACACAGAAGTTTCTCTCTGTTTCTCCTTTTTTCTAACATCTTTTCTGTGCTCCAATATGTGCTTTCAATGGGCTGCATTTCCTTTAGGAATACCAAGCTGTTCTCGCACGTGGCCCTCTGTGGACTGCAGTGTGGATATCTGCTCCAACCTGGTCTCTTCTATGGGCTGCACATGCAGTTCCTTCTCTGGCATCATGGAGAACCTCTTCCTCTGCCTCTGAACTTGGTGTTCCCTCTGCTGTTTCTCATTTTTTAACTTTTATGTTCCCTTCTCCTCTGCCTGATTATTGCTTTCTGGCCTTTCCAAAATACACTTCCCCAGAGGTGCTGCCATCTAGGCTAACAGGCTCAGCTGTGACTTGCAATGAGTCCATTTTGGAGCAGGCTGGAACTTCTCTGACAGAGGCCACCCCTGCAACCCAGGCTACCAAAACCATGATAACTTTGCCTAATACAATGGATTAGAATTTGAAAAAAAAAAAAAAGGAAAAAATTATTAAAAAGAAGCTCTTATCTTTTTATAACAAATATAATAGAAGATAACGTTATATAAAACAAAAGTTTAATATACCAAATTCTTGTCTATAATCAACATTTACCGTAACAAATAAAGTAAGAAAACAACCACTCAGGACATCTATGTGAAATGTGCAGCACGTGAAACACATTTCCTTTATGCAACTAAATGGATGAACAATATGTATAAAAGATTTATCTCATTATCCAAACTGAATAACATTTCATTCCATAGATAGTTTGAAGATTTATTGAAACACTCATGGCTTATATCACTATACTACATTTAGAATGGGTATTTGATTATGGAACAAAATATATCATAAATGATTCACAGTGATTGTTTGTTACTGAGGGCACCCAGTTGAAGCACAAATGACAACTATAACTTTCTTGTTTACAGAAATTCTGTGATTAATGAAAAATATTTCTTCAGTCCTTGGGCTTAGGGAATAATTTCATTATGTATTAGTTTGACTACCTATCTGTAACAGTGCTAGGTTGTCCTGACACTTAAGGTAAAACACAGATATTGAAGAAGATAGAAGAGAGAGGACATTGTTGGCTAGCTCACTAGCACAGCTGCAGAAAGAAAGTCCTCCTTTTTAACCCAAAGCAGAGATGTAAAGTGAGGATGGTAGATAAGTTTATTGCAGAAAAAAACAAAAGTTGGTGAATGACCAAAACACAGGTAATTTCTGGGTTGTTAAAGTCTTTTAGTAATTTTACCAAGCATGTTGCACTGTAATGATCAAAATCATAAAGCCATCCTCTACATGTGCATTTACACAATAAACACTTAGTGAAATATCTTACTTATTCTATTAATATTAGTATAACTTTGATGAGTCTGAATACTCATAATTTTCCAATATTTAATTAAAAATTACGGTATGCTTTGTGGCATGCTAATATGATAATACAGTATCATGTTCACACATAAAACCAGAGTCTTCTGATAAAGCAGTAGCAGTGATTATTTCCTGCACCAGACAATGGAATCTGCTGTATGATTTCAACCACAGCAAATCAGCAGAAAAGCCAACAGATGTTTTCCACAGATATTTCTGCTCAGAAGTTCTAAGTTCATGAATGATCAAAACAATTTCTTCAAAAGTAATATTGGAACTTACCTACAGGACAATTCATTTGCCTTTAGATATATATTCTGATTTGCCTGTACCCGACAACCTTCAAAAACATGGTAACTTTTTCAAGTAACCAGAAGATCATCTATTATTTCAAACTGTATTTGTTGGTCCAATAAAATACTTTATGCCTATAAACAGAAAGTGCATAATTTAGACAAGACATAAAGTTTTTAAGCAGTTGGGCTGACAAAACCCACTGGAATTCAAAACTTATACTAATTTGTGTGGGTTTCTAATCTCTAGATGTCCAAACAGTGCCTTGGCATCAGGAATCACCAGTATAACTTGGTCTTAAAAGTATTTTATAGAATGTATAGCTATTTTTTAGCTGATGAGACTAGCTCTTAGCTTTTCCTTAGCTCTTCATTTGTTCTCAAAACTACCAAGAAAATATATAGTTTAGCACTAAGATATCCTACTTTAAATAAATCTTCATTTGAAAATTCAGTGAATGAATACAAGCAATGAAATACCATTATCTTTTACTTCCATTAAAATTAAACTTTAACATAGTAGAACATTTTACTACTTTACATGAAAAAGTGTGCATTTCAATCTATGCTCTACATTCAGCAATTTTAACAGTACTTTTTAATGCTCCTGTCTCATTGTTATGGACACGACATACACAAGGACTACTTTTTAGAGTACAAAAAGAGCTTCCTCTTTATTACAAAAACAAGCTCCTTATATATATTAATCACAATATGTGTTAATTCATGATTGATTTATTCAGAGCCTGATGATACTTATGATTGGATGACCGTTTGCTGTAACTTCTCTCAGTTTCTTTCTTTTCAGTCTGGCAGTTTCTTTCTTTCACTCAGCAGTTCCTTAATCTTGTTGACTCAGCTCTTCTTGGTACTATCCAACCTCTTCATGGATACACTGGTATCTGTTCACGGATACACTGGTATCTGCTCAAGGTCAATGTTTAGCTCACACTCTGATCCCTCGGACCAGCCGAGGTTTCCCACACTCCTGTAATTATAAAAAATGAGCAAAATTACATGACCTTAGTCAAAACATGTTTTATCTGATATAGGGTGATATCTGATACAAGTTAAACTTAGGGTGACAGAATTTTGACTTAGTAGACATCTTCCTGTCGTATAGTTTTTTGAGCAGTTAAAAGATGTATTAACTTTCTTAATGGTCTGTATTTATTTGGGCCTATAAAAGCAAATACAAATATTTGAAATTACTAATTCAGAGACAGAGGATTAACAATTCACATTATCATACAAAATACTTAATTCTCAAAAAAACCAACCCAAAACAAAAAAAACCCACCAAAACCATAAACAAGAAACCCAGAAACCAGAAACCACAACAAAACAGAAATCCTCACTCTTAATGAAGTCGTTACAGTTTAAAAATTCTTTATGATAGTGATAATTACTTCTTCATGATATTACTCCTGTTTCTTAGCTTTTACCTTTAACCTATCCACTGTATTAAGCTTACATAGCAGGGTTTTGGTAACAGAGGAGCTGCAAGTATGGCTTCTGTGAGAAGATACCAGGAACCTTTCCTATGTTAGACTGAGCCAGTTCCAATGGCTCCAAGATGGACCTGCCACTGGCCAAAAATGAGTCCATAAGCAATCTTAGTAATGTGTCTTTCACAAAGGATAAAAACTGCTGGGCAACAGCAGCTGGGAGAGAGAAGTGAGAAAATGTAAGAGAAACAGCCCTGCAGACATCAAGGTCAGTGGAGAAGGGGAGAGCGGATGTGCTCCAGGCACCGGAGCAGAGACTCCCCTACAGCTTGTGGTGAAGACCATGGTGAAGCAGGCTGTCCCCCTGCAGCCCCCTATCCTCCACCACAGTGGAGCAAATATCAACCTGCAGCCCATGGAGAACCCCATGCCAGGACAGGTGGATATGTCCTGAAGGAAGATGCAGCCTGGGGAAAGCCCACACAGGAGAAGGCTTCTGGCAGGACTTGTGACCTTATGGAGAAGAGCCCATGCAGGATCAGGTTTTCTCACAGGACTTGTGATCCTTTGGGGGACCCACACTGAAGCAGTCCATTCTTGAAGGACTGTAACCATGGACAGGACCCACACTGGAGCAGTTCTTTAACTGTAGCCTGTGGGGAGGACCCACATTGGAGCAGTTTGTGAAGGATTGTATCCCATGGGAGGGACTCCACACTGGAGCAGAGGAACAGCATGAGGAGGAAGGAGCAGCTAAGACAATGTATTATCAATTAACTGCAGTTCTAATCCCAATTCCGGGTACCCCTGCACTACTTGTGGGAGAGGAGATAGAAGAGTTAGGAGTTGAACCTGGGAAGAATGAGAGATGGAGGAAAGGTAGTTTTAGTTTTGTTTTTATTTCTTACTATTCTACTCTGTTATTAATCAGCAAAAAATTACATTGATTTCTCCAAGTTGAGTCTGTTTCACCTGCGAAGATAATTGATGAGTGGTCTCCTTGTCCTTACCTTGACCCATGAGCTTTTTGTCCTCTTGCCTTGTTGAGAAGGGGGAGTGATAGGGCAGCTTTCAGTCAGCCAAGGTCAACCCATTACACTCTCCTATTTCATTTCCTTTGCCTGCTACTATCTAGCAAGACTTATCATCACTGTCCAGAGGACTAATCTCTTTATGTGTTATTTAAATGGATTGACAACCCATAGATAACTACAACAGTGCAGTAAAATATGTAACTTCCTTGACTCTATGAGAGGGAATTATTTTTCCATTTAATATCTTATCAGAAGTACAATGGACAAACCCTTTGGCTTACAGCACTAAATGGGATAGCTTTTATGGAGGTAAATGTTGAAAACTGCAAAAATTTTTTTAATACAAGAAACACATAAAAAATTATTTGCTTTTTGTGCTAAGAAGCTAATGTCAGCATATTTCAAATGGCATAAAACTTAGTAAGATATTTGTGGTGCATAACATACAGTGATTTAAGGAACTCACGTTAGGAGTCTAATTAAATTTTAGGCACTTTTTTTGTCCTTTTCTATAGTCTAGAGAGAGGGAAGGGAAAGGCTCATGCAAAAGGTGATGAAAAGCAGAATACCTTACAATCCTATTAATTTATACTGTTCATAAACTTTGATATTTGACGTGACTTAAACAGTATCGTTCCTATTTTAGGTTTATCAGTCTGCCAGATAAAGAAATAAAGGTGTTTTGGTTTTAAGATCTGGTCGTATCTTCCATTGTTCTGCTCTGATGTTGGTAATAAATTAAAATTGTTTTGCTTTTTATTCCTTATGATGAGTCTGTCTTTTGCCTGTGACCTGCTTAAGTGGTGAGAAGCCCTCCCAGTCCTTATTTTGACTAGCTTTTTTTTGGGGCATCGTGGTGCTCACTTATGCACTGGGCCTAAACCACGACAAATTTATAGTATCTGCTGCCCTTTAAATTGTGTCATGGTCCTGAAGTTAGCTTGTCTCTTTAAAAGAAATCAAACATATATAAAGCATACCTAACCATGTTCCCGAATACTTATCTAAATTCTGAATATTTAACTGAGGACAAACATATTTTTTTCTTTAGAAGAGTGGAAAAACTTTTGCCTAATCTTTTAAAGTTTTGTTATATCAAATTCCTTAAATATGTGAAAGTTATAAGAAATAATCAATCAAACAAAAATTCCTATTAAATGCTTACTGTAGAATTAAGCATCCATGATTATTGCTTAGATGAGGCAAACAGTAAACTTCAGAATTACATTTAAAGACACCTTACAGATGTTCATTAAGATCTTAATTTTCTCATTTGTTTAATGTAGGAGAAGAAGATAATTATGCATTTTTTCTGGTTTATTTTATTTAATTTTAAATATGCTATTTTTTAAAGAATTCATTACCGGTTACTTCTGCTTATTATCTTAATTCCACTTCTCTGACCAGAATATTTAGTTTACAAAAGATAGTTCCTAATTTTACTTAATAATGAGCCAGTAAGAAGGTCATAATCACTCATGTATGTTCACATTAAATTTCTGATCTTTTCTAAGTGAAAATCTCATAAACAGGTAATTCAAAAGGAATATATCTAATCACTATTGTATGGGGCCATAGTCTTTGAGGTGTCATCGAAGGTTCCTATGTAACTGGAAAGGCATCTCAATGGGAGTCCAGTGGGACCTTTCCCATATCACGTTTCCTTGGCTTTTTCAAGTTGAATGATGCCAGAGACTCATAATTACAATTTTCAAGGCTAACAAGCAGAAAAATGATATCAACACTTTTGAGAATGCTGTCAGAAGTCAAAATATTATTGACAAGCTGAAGGCACCATTCAGAAGGGAATTCATTAAATAAACGCAAGTGTTAAGCTTAAAGTGAAGAAATTAAATGCTAATTTACCAAACATGGAAAAAACAGCCTTGGGAAGAGTGCGTGCAAAAAGTATTTGGCGATTAGACTGTTGAAAAGATGAATATTAGACAACAATGTGTGAAAACAAAGAAAAAGCATTGAATAGTATTTGGAGAGAGTGTTAAGGAAAAAGTGGTTGTTCCCTTCTCCATGGCATTGCTGAGGACCCAGAGGGAACACTACACAATAATAATTGCCACTTACAGAAAGTATTAGAGGGGGAAAAACTGGAACACAATCTAGAGGAGAGCAAGAGAAATAGTGTGAGGTCTGGTAAACATGATCTAGGTAAATTGGTGGTGAGGGGTGGATGTTTGGTGGTGCTAAAAAGAAGCTTCCTGGAAGAGAAGAGGCCAAGAGGACATGGTAAACCTTCCAAAGAACAAACCATCAATAAACCTGCCTGTATTCATGTTATTCATATACATACATAGGGAAATAGAAAGGCATAAGCTTGCCAAATTCAAACTCACACCATGATAACTAGCATTGACTTGACTTAGAGCTACCTCCCTTCACCTACACTGAGGAAAGCTTCTGAGTGCTCCTCCTGACATAATCTCAGAACACACACTTTTTTGTATTTTCAAGCTCCTACTTCTGGGAGCACCATGAGTGGAAAGCTTTCTTATCCTGAAGGGGTTTGCAAGCATGAATTAAATCCTGAATATTTTGCATGATAACCTAATGAAGAACAGAATTTCTATTAATGCGTCCTTGTGACTAAGGTTACTTAAAAAAAATAGGGTGATCCTTTGGCACTGCAAACAGCTGATATATTGCAGGTCTTGTCTGTAAAACTAAATTCTC
>NW_010187335.1:0-6750 GCF_000695765.1 Mesitornis unicolor | reverse complement strand
TCCCTACACTCCCATTATGTGCTAGCCTTGGCTGCATTGTCGATTTGGAATAGTTTCTGGTCTTTGGTGTTATTTGAATCATGTCCTGCTACGACCTGTGAGAGTGGTAGTTGACACTGGTCAGAGATACCATACTGATAATTTTTGAGAGCATTCTAGTCCTACGGTTTGGTTTTTGTAGTGTGTAATTTACTAGTATAGAAATAATCTTCTGTTTATAAAGTCTGTATGATTTTCACACTATTGCTAAGCAGAAAGTTCTTTTCAAGCAGTTTCTACTTTGTTTTCAGAAAAATTATTTCCGTCTTTTAGGTTTCATTGTTCTAAAACTTTGTACTTTCCTAGGTTTTCTCACATAATGACAGGCTAGATTTTTCTTTTTTTTTTTGTTGGTTGGTTTGTTTTGATTTGTTTACCATTCAAAAATGCATTTACATATTAATTTCACTTGGTATGATGTGTCTGCTGAGTGAATCATCTTTGATTCTATGATTCTATGATCTGTTTTAATATCTAAAGCAAATGTGGAAGATTCCCACACTGAGAAAAGTGCAATTAGATGCAAAGTTATGCTTAACAGGAAAATGAGTTGCCATCAGTTGCCATCAACTATGAAATCTTAAACTGAGTAAAATTAACAGAAAACTTGTTCCCTGCAAAGGGAATGAGTTAAACAAGATGTCAAAAACATTTTGAAAAATTAAAGCTGCGTTTAAATTCTTTTATATATTTATGGTTTGTTGCACAAGAAACTGAAGAAAATATCTAATAGGGAACTTAATGTTTTATCACATAAAGCATGTATGCCATTTCTTCATATTTGGAAATGGTGCCTGCAGAGTCATGATGCACCTCTCAGTACATCATCTTCTTGGCCTCAGTCTTCTTCAGATTGTCCTGGCAGTATTTATGCTAATTTTACTTCCTGAATTAGGATTTAATCTCAATTTTTAAATTAATCTTAAAAAAAAAAAAAGATTTCTACCTCAACTTCCACATACCACCATCATTTTCAATAGTCAGTGGAAATAAAAAAGTACTTTAAAGAATAATTCATTTTGCTGATAACAGCTAACTCAGGTGGTGAAAACTGGATGGATAAATGTGGTATTTAAGAGTTTTCTTGAGCTAATCTTTTTTTACACTTTTTGACCCAGGCTTAAATGAGGACAGGTTCTATTTTTTCTCTTTTCTTGCTATTTTTTTTTGTTTGAGTGTACGGCTTTTGGTAGGTTTTTTTTCTGATTTGCGGGTTTTTTTGGCATCACCATATTAATCTTGCTATATTTCAGTTATCTAGTTCAGGGAACCTCCTTGTAAATAGATTCTCTGAATATTGAAATTATTTGTTATTAGTCACTTTCATTTTAATCAGTAATAACACGTTGAATTTCTTCAGTACCAGCAGACTCCACTGTAATACTTTCTTTTAATGCATTTTGTGTTTTACAAATATTTTATTTTGTGCATTGAAGTTTATAGTGACATTATCCTGAGAACTGATTACTAGTAAGTTAATTTCAAAGCAATCATCTATGCTATTAACTCACAGTCATGGACTTTGCACAGTCTGAAATACAATTATTAATCCTGTGATTTCTGATAATCATGATACATGATACATTATCACTGAAGTCTATCGATATTACAAGAAAACAATTAACAGTAACAGCCTGCCAGGAAAAGACATACAAATAAAGTGGTCGTGTAAACTGAAAAATTTTAACAAAGACAAAGAGGAAGCACTTCATTCTTCTGACTCAGCATGGATGTCCTTCTAGCCCAATTTTGGAGAGCAAAAAAGCGTGCACTTGTAAAGAATCAATAAAAAGAAATAGATCCAACCAAACAAGCAGAGAAACGAAGTGGTTGCAGGCCTTGGAATAAATAAAACTACAAAAAAGCTTTACCCAGGAGAAGTTGCCCTGGGTGTATATGCTTGTCTATTAGAAAATAAAAACAGTAGGGTTACAGGTTCAGGGATTAGCCCAGTGGTGAGATCAATATCAATTACAGGGGGAGATGGCTTGGCTGAGAGGCTCACAGTCCATGCTAAGACACCAAGGCAGCAAAGAAAGGATCTATTAAATACAAATCAATAACTGCATTTTATTTCTTACTTTTTAGTGGCCTTTTACAGCTGAAAATGCTCATGGGCTCAGGACACCATTTCAGTTCAGTCTACTCCAAGGTTGTCAGTGTCCACACCCGTGACACTGCAGCAGCACTGATCTCCAGCTCCTCTACAGCCTTGCTCTGTCCAGCCATGTAGAGGCTGACCAAAGCAGGGTCTGACTTACATGCTGACATCCCAGCCTGGCCCCATACCATCTCTCTGTGTTCTTGATGTTCTGGGGCTGTGTCTGACCTTGTTTCCCCTCATTAATTCTGAACTTGACCCCCACCTGTGGAATGACATCTAGGACTGTCCTTGACTTGGCTCCATCCCCACTTCAGTGGGCAACAGGAGAGATTAAGAAACTCATGCACTTTTCACACAGAATCACAGAATATTAGGACTTGGAAGGGACCTCGAAAGATCATCCAGTCCAACCCCCCTGCCAGAGCAGAATCACCTAGACTAGGTCCCACAGGAACATGTCCTGGCGGATCTTGAATGCATCCAGAGAAGGAGACTCCACAACCTCTCTGTGCAGCCTGTTCCAGTGTTCTGTCACCCTTACAGTAAAAAAATGAAAATTTATTTTCCCTATTCTACAAAATAAGCTATGTGTTTAAAAAGTAGTGTGAATGACCTAGTGTAATTGCAACAATAATATTACATCTTGGTAATAGATTAATTTGATAATTAGTAGTATGATTTTTCTTTTAACCTCTTAATCTGTAGGGTATGTAACATTTTGAACTTATAATTTTTTTTTTTCAAAAAGGGTAAATGCATTCTGTGTACCACTTACACTCATTCTGACTTGAGACAGTATTTTGTTTCTGCCCTGTTCTGTACAAACATATTTGCTTGTATTTGCAGAAGTTTGAGTCAGCTTTAAGGTTTTAACAACCTTTTAAAAACATATATAAAAAAAAGTCAAAACAAAAAACTCTCCCTGTCTTTTTCTTTTCCAGCCTTGTGTTAAAAACTCTGCTGTCATTTGTCTACAAATCTCTTCTGATTATGATTATGAACAACTTGATTAAGCCGCTAATTGCATTCTCAGCTTTTTCAATCATGACCTCAGAGTTGAGAAAGACTTCTCCAGGATATAAACAAACATACAGACAAAACCAACCAGACTTAGGGCATGGCATTTCTGAAAAAAAGAAAAATAGATTCCAAATTCCTTATCTTCCTAGAACTGACAACTAAATATATTTCACAGAAATAAATACTTCATATTTCTGGGAATTCAACAATTTCATTCTTCCGAGAATAATGAATTATAGAATCATAGAATGGTTTAGGTTGGAAGTGACCTCAAAGATCATCTAGTCCAACCCCCTTGCCATGGGCAGGGACACCTCCCACTACACCAGGTTGCCCAAAGCCCTACCCAACCTGGCCTTGAACACTTTCAAGAGGGGGCATCCACAACTTCCCTAGGCAATCTTTTCTAGTGTCTCACCACCCTCACAGTAAAGAATTTCTTCTTAATATCTAGTCTAAATCTACCGTATTCCAGTTTAAAACAATTTTCTCTTGTTCTAAGACTACCTGCCCTTGCAAAAAGTCCCTCCCCAGCTTTTCTGTAAGACCCCTTCAGGAACTGGAGGACTGCAATAAGGTCCTCCTGGAGCCTTCTCTTCTCCAGGCCGAACAGTCCCAACTCTCTCAGTCAGTCCTAGTAGGGGCAGTGCTCCAGCCCTCTGATCATCCTTGTGGCCTTCCTCTGGACCCACTCCAACAGCTTGATGTCCTTCTTATGTTGGACATTAATGTTTTTGTGCTTCAAAGCGGAGGTATTCCAGGACCAATAGTGAAATATGACAAGAAGATGAGAAAAGGAGAGAGAGATGGGAGGAAGACTGGATGCACCTACTTGAAATCAGAAAAAATGTTTTCTCTGAGTCTTTTCTAAAACCACCAGTAAGCAAGAAGACAATATTCTTTTTCCTTTTGGGAGTGAGGCATATGATAGAATTCACAAAGACAGCTGCTTTTACATAGGAATGAATGCTTTACTTGTTATGCTAATTTACTTGACTATTTCAAAAACAAAATTAAACCAATTAAGAACATTAAAAACACAACTCCACAGTCTTCTTTTTATTCCAAAAATTTAATAATTCCTTACTTATCATGCCTCACTTATTTCTACAAAATAAGAAATTAGTTCCGTTTGATAAATTATATTCATAATCATTAACTTTAACATTTGATAATATCCTAGGCCTAGAATACTGTGTTTCATCTCCTATGAAAACAAGCTGTGTTGTGGTAGAAAACACAACAGTAAGATAATGTGATTATATGAAGTAAATAATTCCATTACTGAATATTTTCATAATCTGGTGAAGTTTAATTCAGTGCTTGGCCCCAGTCAGCCACAGAACTCTTGGTACAGTAGTATTTATAACTAACAGCAATAATATCTTGAAAGAAGAATAAATAGTGCAAAAATTTTCCTTCTTTTAAGAATTTCTATATATTTTTATCTTCATTATAAAACATAAGATGGCTTTAGTGTGGCTATGTATATTTTTTTTGCAGACTTCTTCAAATCTTCTCCAAAAGAAGAACAAAAACAATCTCTTTTGGTTTGCCAGGTATCTGAACATTCACATTTCACCATCATTGCCTCATACTGATTCTTTCCTAGTGTATTGGGTTTTCTGTGAGGGGTTTTTGGTTGTGTCTTTGGTAACAGGGAAAGGGCTATGGACATGGCCCTTTAAGAAGCTACCTGAAAAGCTCCCCCTTTTCCCTCATCAGACCCACCTCTGAGTAGGGCCAAGACAATCAGCACGCCTGCGAATTCACATATTTAAGAGGGGTGCAGGGCATGCCTTATGCTCTCTCTCTGACACCGGCTCTGACCAGCACGGCCTCAGGTGCCGGTGGCGCGGCCCCAGCCTTGCCTGGCTGGGCTTGGCCGTCCCTGACCCCAACCACAACTTAAGCTTAAGCCCTCCTGCAGTTTCATCCCCCCCAAAAAAAAAAGAGAGAGCTGGGATGTCAATAACCATCGGAGGAGACCTGCAGCAGAGAAAGGAGTGGGGCCCGAGGAGAACAACTTTGAAGAACACCAAGGTTGGTTGGAAGGAAAGAAAAGAGAGAGAGGAGGAGGAGGACACAGAACCCAGGTTTTTCCTTTGCAACCCATGGCAAGATCCGGGTCGACTGGTCGTGTGTGAGGGAACTGTGACCATGGGCAGACCCAGATTGGAGTTTTGTGCACTTGGGCTGAATCAGTGGAAAGGGGGCCACGTGGAAGCAGAGACAGAGAGACACTGGGCTGAGGTTTTTTTCCCTACTCCTGAGAAGCACGTGGGGGGAAGACCGACTGCAAACCCCCACTCCCATCTCCCTGCACCTCAAGGCAAAGGGAGAGGGGAAAGGTGAAGGAACCGGGAACAAAAGCTGAGCCTGGGAAGAAGGGAGTGGTGGGGGGAAGGTGTTTTGATTTTAAGATCTGGTTGTATCTTCCATTGTTCTACTCTGATGTTGGTAACAAATTAAAATTTTGTTTTTTATTCGTTATGATGAGTCTGTCTTTTGCCTGTGACCTGTTTAAGTGTTGAGAAGGCCTCCCAGTCCTTATTTTGACTAGCCCTTTTTTTGGGCATCGTGGTGCTTAGTTATGAATTGGGCCTAAACTACGACACCTAGAAAGTTTCATTTGACAGTATGCAACTCAAACAGTTTTAAGAATTCTTTTCGTTTTCCTACCACAAAGCATTTTGCAACCATTTTTTGGAGCAATACTTACAGACTTGAAATACTGATTACAGGGACATCTTTCCAGGTACGTGCAGGAACCGAGTAAGAAGGTGAGGTTAGCTTTCCTCAGTGATCTCATCACTCATATGCAAGAAGCAGGAAGGGGAAAGCAGATTGGTTTGCCTATAGTTAAGAGCAACAAGGGACAAGGAAAAGCAGCTTGTCATAGTGTGTTTTTCAACAATCAAGGTTTACTAGATTGCAGAATCATTAAAATAGAAGGAATTAAGGCAAAAAATAGGGATGGAGAGGGAAGAAAAGTTGGAGTCTAGAAGTTGAAGAATAATGTTGAAGACGCTTGGAATGGCTTGACTGGAAACAAATAATGTACAATTTTTCAATGACATTGTCTTCTGGAACCTGTAACTAGATTTAGCAATTTGTACAATATGTTACTCACCACTCTTTGCATCTGTTCTACACAAAAGAGATTGTTACCCACTACTGGTATTTCAAATAGGCAATAATGAAATCCATTATAGGAAATTAAAAGCTATAAAAAAGACTTCAGGGCACTGGGTGAAATGGTAAAGGGTTTAGGGGCTCAGGTTGTCTTTGCCTCATCCATGCCAACTACATGGAGGGATGAGGTAAGGAACAAAAAAACTCAGGAATTAAACAACTGGCTACGATCCTGGTGTGAGGAGCAAAACTTTGGGTTCTTTGATCATAGGATGGACTTCTCTAGGCTACCTGTCTAGGGATGGGGAACGCTTGTCTGCAAAGGAGGTGAGAATTATTACTAAGAATCTTGCAGGGCTCATTAAGAGGGCTTTAAACTAGATGTGAAGGAGGAGGGGCACGGTACCAGGCTTAACAGAGATGAGCCTGGGGGTGGCACTCCAGTCTCTGAG